>NW_019946939.1:74558-84847 GCF_002910315.2 Salvelinus sp. IW2-2015 | reverse complement strand
GAGAACCAAACACCATCACACCTCCACCACTTTAATCAGCTAGAAACAGGAGTCCTCTGTGGGTCAGAACCAAACACCATCACACTCACCACTTTAATCAGTTAGAAACAGGATCCCTGTGGGTCAGAACCAAACACACATCACACTCTCCACCACTTTAATCAGCTAGAAACAGGATCCTCTGTGGGTCAGAACCAAACACCATCACACCCTCCACCACTTTAATCTCAGCTAGAAACAGGATCCTCTGTGGGTCAGGACCAAAAAACATCACCACCCTAATCACATGCCGTAAATCCACACAACGTCGTACTGCTGGTCTCAAATAGCTAATGGAGATATAATTACTATTTATATGTGAATATCTGGCATGGTGGTGCCACTCCTCTGATAACGAAGCAAGGCTTTGGTATGATACAATACAGCATGATAACAGTGAACAAGTGTCCCATAGACTTGCTCCACAGGTTCCAACTGAGACAGAGTGGACCCCCTAATAGTAAATTAGACCATCTTATAATTACCATCAGGTCTCAAAAGAAGCCCCTCCGCCTCTTCTCCTGTTCTTTGGAGGTTCTTTAAGGTCATGGACAGACATTTACAACAATAACAGGAGCTAGCCTAGAGAAGAGAACAGTCTTGGCTTGGCGAGTGGGTAGGCGGGAGCGTACTTTAAAAACACGAAACTAACCCTCTAGTTTCGCAGCTGGAGTTAGTTAAAATAACACATTAAGAATATTTATGAGACTGACTTTATGTGGTGGTCCAAACTAAGGAAATGTCCAGCATGTAAACACAAAGCAGGACATGGGGGGGGGCAAAGAAAGCCCCCCCCCCCCCCCTTCTCTCCTGACCACTTCCCTAAAACACATCGGATCATTAAGTGTGTAATGGAATTTTATTCAGAGCACACTTTCTCTATAAGTTCAAAAGTATAATTGTGTTTCAGATGCCTGGAGTCTCGGACCCAGATGGATCTTTTTGTGTTTTCAGATGGTGGAGGTCTCTGACCCAGATGGAATCCTGATTGTGTTAATCACATGGTGGCGTCTCTGACCCAGATAGACTGACCCACAGAGGACCCTGTTTCTAGCTGATTAAAGTGGTGGAGGTGTGATGGTGTTTGGTTCTGACCCACAGAGGATCCTGTTTCTAGCTGATTAAAGTGGTGGAGGTGTGATGGTGTTTGGTCCTGACCCACAGAGGATCCTGTTTCTAGCTGATTAAAGTGATGGAGGTGTGATAGTGTTTGGTTCTGACCCACAGAGGATCCTGTTTCTAGCTGATTAAAGTGTTGATAATTTGGGACAGAACCAGGCTGGTAACACAAGTGGTCAACTCTGACTGGAAACAGCAGAGTGGAGGGAGATTAGCCTTTAGTACTACAGGAGAGTCAGTCCACATTGATTAGCCTGCAGTACTACAGGAGAGTCAGTCCACATTGATTATTGTTCAACAGAAGAGGAAAACATATATATATTGACACACCTGTTGCCTCTGATTAAAGTAGTTTACTATATAGGGAATAGGTTTAAAAAAAAAAAATATTTAAGAAAAAAACATTTGGAATTAAGTTTGCCATTTGGGACAACAGGCCTAGCGGACAGCCCTGCCCTGCCAGCCTGGTCCGGAACATCCCAGCAAACCACCCTCACCTCAAGTCCCCATAAAACTGTATGTGAACACTGAACAACACCCCTGGTTGATTTACGGCTCGGCCCAGACAGTGATTTCATGCAGATGTAACTTCATGGGCCCTCCGACGGTGCATCACAATGGAACTAATATAGTATTACATGCACATCACACCCCCACGTCTGAACTCGGAGGACTGAGAGAGATGAAAAGAGAAAGAAAAGCAGAGGGGGAGAGAGGGAAGGGAGAGAAACAAGAAGAGAGAGAGAGAGAGACGGAGAGAATCAAGAAGAGAGAGAGAGAGAGAGAGAGAGACGGGGGGAGAGGCGGAGGGAGAGCAACAGAGAGAGGAAGAGAGACGGGGGGAGAGGGCGAGGGAAGAAACAAGAAGAGAGAGAGAGAGAGACGAGAGAGAGAGAGAGAGAGAGAGAGAGAAGACAGAGAGAGAAGAGAGAGAGAGAGAGAGAGAGGGAGAGAGACGGAGGGGAAGGCGAGGGAGAGAAACAAGAAGAGAGAGAGAGAGAGAGACGGGGGAGAGGCGAGGAGAGAAACAAGAAGAGAGAGAGGAGAGACGGGGAGAAGCGAGGGAGAGAAACAAGAAAGAGAGAGAGAAGAGAAGAGAGACGGGGGGAGAGGCGAGGGAGAGAAACAAGAAGAGAGAGAGAGAGACGGGGGGGTGGGAGAGGCGAGGGAGAGACAAGAAAAGGACTGAAAAGGATTCTCAAAACATGGCTTCGCACCATAAACCCCTGACAGTGAAGATGTATTGCTCAACGGCAGGAACATAATAATGAAACAACATGTCAGTCAATGGCAGGCTCTAATGATGTGTTGTGCTAGAGGGAAACACAGAAAAAATCACTGGCACTCAGTGATTATCACCATCCTCGGAAGAAGTGTTTTTTGGGGGGGGGGGATGAAGAACTCTGCTTGTTTCTAGTTTCTAATCTGTAGTTGTCTAGTTTAGGCTCTGTGCTCTGGCCCTGTTGCCTCCTCAGTTTCACTTGGCAGAGAGAACGGAATGTGTTTCGAAATGGTTACCTGCTACCTACTGTATCACGTGTCCAACTCATTCCACGGGGGGGGGGGGGGGGGGGGGGGCGAGTATCTACCGGCTTCTCTCTACCTTTGGACTTGATTGATGAATTAAGGTCACTAATTAGTAAGGAAGAGAGAAAGAGAGAGAGAGAGAGAGAGAGAAAGAGAGAGAGAGAAGAGAGAAGAGAGAGAGAGAGAGAGAGAGGTGGAGGGGAGGTAAAGAGAAGAGAGATGGGGACAGCTGGTAATGGGGAAGCTGAACGACTGAAAGGCCAAAGACCCCTGCCAGAACATGTTATAGGGGTTGCGGGTGAAGGGGAAGGGTGTCCAGAACTCTGCCTGTCCCAAACAACACCCTATTCCCCATACAGTAGCACACTACCTTTGATAAGGGCCCATAGGGCTCTGGTCTAAAGTAGTGCACTATATAGGGAATAGGGTGTTATATGGCTCTGGTCTAAAGTAGTGCACTATGTAAGAGAATTGGTTGCCATTTGGGACACACTCGGAGGACAGTTCATAAAGGCAGCAGAACATTCTAGAGCAGGCTCCGGCCGTTCTCCGACTGTGACATGTTGATTGGTCTTAAAAAGATTCTGTGGGGCCCAGGTTGTTTGTTAATGGAGCTGTGGGGAGGCTCTGACATGTCGGGGTCAGCGTGGGTTAGCAATATAACACACACACACACAATGCACTCAAATGCATCATCTTTCGAGGAGAGAGATGTGTGCGAGGCTCTCCTACTCAATTGGCAGTATTGTAGACGCGGACTTTAATCTGTGTCCATTTGGAGGAGTTCATCGCGTTCCGTAGTCCTGACAGAGCGTTCTGTTCCTCTGAAGGCTATTTCAGGACAACATACTGTAGGTGTAGTGGAGTGGTCTTTGTTTGAGGATAGTCAGCCGTACTAAACTCCAAGGCCCCGTCACTGAGCGACTCAGACAATAACCAACACACGAACACACACACACACACACACACACACACACACACACACACACACACACACACACACACACACACACACACACACACACACACACACACACACACACACACACACACACACACACATTCATGTGAAGATGCACGGACGAGTACACACCCAGACACACACACATTTATCTCAAATCTTTTTTTCATGTGTTTGTCTGTAATTTTTGTAAGGACTTTGTGCTGCCTATCTTGGCCAGGATGCTCTTGAAAAAGAGATTTTAAATTTCAATGAGCCCTTCCTGGTTAAATAAAGGTTAAATATATTATATATATATATATATAAAACACATAAACACACACACACACACATACAAATACTGTGCAAAAGTCCACACAATTCTTAGCTTTACATCTCACAACCATCACAATCCTCCTTCTATTGGGCCTGTCCTGTCATTAACAGTCCGTGGTTCAGGTGGTAGAGTGTAGTCCTGTGGTTCAGGTGGTAGAGTTTAGTCCTGTGGTTCAGGTGGTAGAGTGTTAGTCCTGTGGTTCAGGTGGTAGAGTGTTAGTCCTGTGGTCCAGGTGGTAGAGTGTTTAGTCCTGTGGTTCAGGTGGTAAGAGTGTTAGTCTGTGGTCCAGGTGGTAGAGTGTTAGTCCTGTGGTTCAGGTGGTAGAGTGTTAGTCCTGTGGTTCAGGTGGTAGAGTGTTAGTCTGTGGTTTCAGGTGGTAGAGTGTTAGTCTGTGTTCAGGTGTAGATGTTAGTCCTGTGGTTCAGGTGGTAGAGTTTAGTCCTGTGGTCAGGTGGTAGAGTGTTAGTCCTGTGGTTCAGGTGGTAGAGTGTTAGTCCTGTGGTTCAGGGTAGAGTGTTAGTCATGTGGTTCAGGTGGTAGAGTGTTAGTCATGTGGTTCAGGTGGTAGAGTGTTAGTCCTGTGGTTCAGGTGGTAGGTGTTAGTCCTGTGTTTCAGGTGGTAGAGTGTTAGTCCTGTGGTTCAGGTGGTAGAGTGTTAGTCCTGTGGTTCAGGTGGTAGAGTGTTAGTCCTGTGGTTCAGGTGGTAGAGTTAGTCCTGTGGTTCAGGTGGTAGAGTGTTAGTCCTGTGGTTCAGTGGTAGAGTGTTAGTCCTGTGGTTCAGGTGGTAGAGTGTTAGTCATGTGGTTCAGGTGGTAGAGTGTTAGTCCTGTGGTTCAGGTGGTAGAGTGTTAGGAGTCCTGTGGTTCAGGTGGTAGAGTGTTAGTCCTGTGGTCCAGGTGGTAGAGTGTTAGGAGTCCTGTGGTTCAGGTGGTAGAGTGTTAGTCCTGTGGTTCAGGTGGTAGAGTGTTAGTCCTGTGGTTCAGGTGGTAGAGTGTTAGTCCTGTGGTTCAGGTGTAGAGTGTTAGTCCTGTGGTTCAGGTGTAGAGTGTTAGGAGTCCTGTGGTTCAGGTGGTAGAGTGTTAGTCCTGTGGTTCAGGTGGTAGAGTGTTAGTCCTGTGGTTCAGGTGGTAGAGTGTTAGTCCTGTGGTTAGGTGGTAGAGTGTTAGTCTGTGGTTCAGGTGGTAGAGTGTTAGTCCTGTGGTTCAGGTGGTAGAGTGTTAGTCCTGTGGTTCAGGTGGTAGAGTGTTAGTCCTGTGGTTCAGGTGGTAGAGGTGTTAGTCCTGTGGTTCAGGTGGTAGAGTGTTAGGAGTCCTGTGTTTCAGGTGGTAGAGTGTTAGTCTGTGGTCAGGTGGTAGAGTGTAGTCCTGTGGTTCAGGTGGTAGAGTGTTAGTCCTGTGGTTCAGGTGGTAGAGTGTTAGGAGTCCTGTGGTTCAGGTGGTAGAGTGTTAGGAGTCCTGTGTGGCTCAGTAGCAAGTCCAGGGTTTTTTGGTTGGATTCCCACAGGGGACCAGTACCAAAAAYTATGGAAATGTATGCACTCATTTCAATAAGTCGCTCTATGCATAAGAARMTCTGCTAAATTACTAAAATGTAAATCACATGTATCTGAGGAGTTTTTCTACACTGTTCTGAGTCTGTTTCTAGAGCCAAAACTCATTGTGTTGTGGCCTTCTACAGGCGCCTCTCTCGCTCTCCGTAGCCGATGTGAGTAAGACTTTTTTAAACAAGTTACATTCACAAGGCCGCAGGGCCAGACAAATTACAAGGACGTGTACTCAGAGCATGCACTAACCATGCTGGCAAGTGTCTGCACCAGTGGAGGCTCKTCCTCAGAGGAWGGGGAGGACTATCCTCCTKAGTGAATTTCATATAATCTTTTTACAAAAATGCATCCTTTTTAGATAAAACTATACTAAATATATTCACGTGTCACCAAATAACTGATTAAAACACACTATTGAAGGTCTGCACTAGCCTCAGCAGCAATCTGCAGGGTAGCACCATGGTGWAGTCGGAGGACAGCTAGCTTTCGTCCTCCTCTGGGTACATTGACTTCAATACGAAACCTAGGAGGCTCATGGTTCCCAACACCCTTCCATAGACTTACACTGTAATTATGATAACTTCCAGAGGATGTACTCCAAACTATCAGAGCTCTTGCAGCATGAACTGACATGTTATCCACCCAATCAAAGGATCAGAGAATTAATCTAGTACTGAAAGCATAAGCTACATCTAGCTAGCACTGCAGTGTATAAAATGTGGTGAGTAGTTGACTTAAAGAGAGAGAAAGACAAATAMTTTAACAGTTTCGAACTAATTGATTTCTTCAAAAAACTGAAGGAGGAGCACTTAATTAACTAGAAAATGCAGCTTGCTAGTTTAGCCGACTCAAACACCCGGATGAAACAGTGGGAGGCTACGTTAGCTAGCTAGCTATGAGTATCCAACACCGTAACTRTTCCAAYTCAAGGTAAGCTTTTTGGTTTGMCAGATTTTTTTTGCCACCGGGGCCCCTCTGGTGTAACTGCTGAACTGATTACTGACTGTACACTGTGCTGTATGATTGTAGCGGGTTTACTAACGCGTTAGTTCCAATAACCCTCCATCTCACCCTCCAATTACCATTCAACTCACCTTCCAATAACCCTCCAACTCACCCTCCAATTACCACTCAACTCACCCTCCAATAACCCTCCATCTCACCCTCCAATAACCCTCCAATCACCCTCCAACTCTCCCTCTAACTCTGCACCTGTGTCTGTGGTCTAACTGGACACTATAGTCATATTGCATGCGTGTGCATGTCTATCGAGACGGGCCTCCTCAGACCTCCATGTGTGGTGTTAATTGGTCTGTTCTCCTGTTAGGCTAATCTAAGACCCGTGGCCAACCCCCCTTTCTCATAATCCCCTCATCCCACCACTCCTGGCGGCCCACAACAACACATGCCACACACACACACACAACACACCAACACACAACACCACACGATCACACACACTACACACCACGAACCACCACTTTTACCCACCCACACACCCCCACCCACACCACCGATCCACAAACATTCTAAACAACCAGAACCACCACACAACGTTTATATCAAACCACCCACCCTTACACCTACTCAATAACGTCTGCAATAAAACAAGTTTTTTAAAAGCTATGTGTTCCATCACTCACACAACCCGTTCATACAACACTGCCTTCCGATAAGGAAAAAACATCAATGCTACCAACACTCTATTACACACACAACAACACTTCTGTTACGATTTCCACACAGAGGCATTCAGTTACCTGGATTATAAGGAAAGAAACCAGGCTCGTCATCCGATTCCAAAGAAACGATGCTTCCCACGTCCACCCCGATACTCGGTGAAATTAATCCCCCTGCTTCTCCCTGAAGGGGATGCGTTGAATGAGAAATGGAGCACACTGGAAAAAGACGGAGAATATAGTGTGTTCCACAATTTCAACCCCTATTTCTCCTGTGTATGCTATTAGTTTCTCTCCCCAAAACATGTCTTTATCTGCTCGGGCTCTGGTATAAGTAGTGCATAGCGAGTGAAAGGAAAGATTTTAGACCCTTTGAACCTTGTGTCCACATATTATTGGTTTACGTTATCAAGGCCACTTTATTTTACAATTTCGACTATTAAATCGTAATTTTTCTTTTTTAACAATTTTGAAGTCGCTTTCTAACTTTACTCTTCGTAATCTCGTTTCTACATGATAACAATTATTATCCAAATCACTTACCTTTCATTTAATTTCAAAGACTCCCCTCACATATTTACCCCACCTTCCTAACTTTGTTTACTAACTCCACTCCATGTCATATTCCCTTAGCTTCCTGGTTCCTGTCACTAAAAAACAACCCTAACCCTACTTAAAATAGATCATGTTACCTTCCGATTTTAAAAAAGAGGCCAAACAAGGAAATAAATCTCCTCATTTCTTTCGAAACGTACATTTACTCGAACTTCTCCAATCTTCACTTTTGCTCACTGGAGGTCTTTTCTCATGTTATACTTTAACACCATCAACCCTTTTAACAAAAACACCTTTCTCATTCTCTAACTGTTATTGTGGTGTCGTCTGCAATATTGGATGGATTAAACTAAAACCCTCCTTGGCGGAGTCTCTACAACAAATTATAAATTGATCTTGTTTTTAAAGGTATGCCAGCTAATGGTTCTATCCGGATAAACAGTACAATAATGCTGGATAAAGGGCACCCGCTGTCTCACTGTTCTCTGAGGTCAAGAATGAAAAGAATCTGGTTAAACGCCCATTAAAATTTTACCCGTCGTAGGAAAATTACTTTTTGCCTTTCTAGTCTATAAATAATAATTTTATCTCATCCTAGTTATATCTCCTACTAGTTTTCCAAACCCAATTTTTCCAGTACCCTAAAACGATAAATCATGTTCCAGCCCAATCCCTGTCAAAAGCTCTTTTATTTTTTTTAAAATCTATACGTTAAAACACTTCCCCTCTCTTATCGCCTATTTCAATTTTATTAATATTTATCACATCCTTTAAGTGTAAATGATGTGGTACAGCTAGTTCTCTTCTAGGCACACTATATATTTGTGTAGGGTGCTATAATATCATTTAAAAACCATCTCCGCATCACTATTCGCCAATATATCTTAGCTACAATTTGTATTCTGAGTTTAATAAACTAAATTGGCTATAATTTTCTAATTTCAATTTGCCTCCTTTAATTTTTTATATAAAAACCGATATCAGTTCCTGTCACCGATGGGAGTTCTGTGAAAACAGTATTATTAATCTTCCGTATTGATACAACTTGTTCCTATTAAAATCGTGCAAAAACTTTCATACAATTTGTATCAAAATACTCGCGCAATTAAGTCCCATGGTGTCTAACTCCAGGCTTTTATTTATATTTGTAAGTCCTTAATTGCATCTTTCACTTCATTAGCCACTGTCTCTTCCCTTAATCACAATTAAGATACTGTTGCTTATCCTCAAACCAATTTGCACATCCACGCAGCCGCGTTGCTCCCCGTACTCCATAAAATCCCTATAACAACACTCTTCACCATCCACCTCTCCCTTTCCTTTAAATTAAATCCTTTATTAAAAAGAAAATCTGTACCAGGAGTTTTAATGATCTCAAACCTAATCATCTTTACCCCACTTCCAAACACCCTACCTAGCTTTACATTATTTTCTATCTCACTAATATATAATTTCGTCTGTTTAGTTTTCTCTACGTCAAGAAAAAAAAACCGTACATTTTTTTTCCCCTTCTGAAACATAAAGATTGTCGATAGCTTTGCCCTCTATTCTTAGGATGCCGCTTTACATTTATCTATTTCACATTTTGCTCAAGAATTGTGCCTTTAACGAAACCTCCTCTCTAAAACGCCTTAATATATAAATAGGATACAAATATCACATTTCCCCTCAATTTTTTCTTCATTCAATTTGCTCTTAAATAATTTTCTTTTCTCTTGTCATCCTAACTTCCTTCTTCTTCCTTGTCATATCTTAAATACTAAATTTTTATTTTTCTTAAACATTTCCCACGTCTACTGGCACTTTCTATCATCTTGTTTGCTTATCCTCCATTTCATGTTCTATCAAGCTTCAGTTTGTTTTCCATATTCCTCATTCGCACCTAGATACCTTGCAATTCATACAAGAAAACCATTACCCCCACTTACCCTCCATAATCCGGTAACCCCCCCAACCAACCGTCAGACCTGAATGTTACCGAAGCTCAAGGCTGAATCCATAAAGTTGGTACAAAAATTATATTACTTAATATCCCCTGTCATTAAAATTCCTTAACTCGCTTACAATTTATAAACCAGAAATTCTATCCGTAGCTGGTCAACTCCGAGTGTGTCTTTTTCGCGTCTTGATGCATCCCCTAAACACTCTGCCTTCTAAAGAAAATTGCTCTGTCTTGTTCGGGTGTACGTGATCTCTGGATTCCCTCCATTCTCCATATATCTAATGTCAATTGTGTTTTCCAACAATAATCTTTTTTGCGTTTCCTTAAAAACCTAACCCCTTAGATACGTCACTTTTCTTGCTTTTTTGACTGTCTTATGTACTTCTAAAATAGCTCCTGCCATATCCTAGATCTCTTATCATCTAATTCATTTTTAAAAACATTAATCCCAGACTAAATACAGTTACCACCCTGCACATTTCCCTTAATTCTAAAAATGAAGAATCCCTCCGCTCTATCTCATTATTCGGGCGTAAATATTTATAAAGAAATCCTAAAACCCCTAATTCATGATACAAAATTCCAATTTAAAATCTCACCCCATCGCC
>NW_019946939.1:66679-74533 GCF_002910315.2 Salvelinus sp. IW2-2015 | reverse complement strand
GTAGAGTTGGTAGCAAAGTATTTTTTTTCAGATTGTTGTGTCTTTTTGTGTACACGTACACTCTTTTTGGTATAAATAATTAAAAAACGTTTTTAAAAAAAATACACAATGAATGCAAAAAATGATTTATTGGAAATTATAATGAATCTCTGAACATCATTAAAGACCCAATTCTGTTTTCCGGAGTGAAAGAAGCATGTTGCTCTATGCAGGGCCTCCAACCTCTGTTATTGGAGAGCTACTGGTCCTGAAATTCTCTCGGCAACCTAACCTAGCAACACTCCTGATTTTAATAATTAGCTGGTTGATCACGCTGAATTAGGCCTATTACACTTGGCCTGGTGGAAAAGACCTACAGGACGCGAGCGTCCTCCATTGTGGTAAACTTGGCACGTGGGAGTTCAGAAACTGCTAGGATAATCTGATTACTGCAATGTATCTTCACACTTTGTCTTTAGAGTGAGATGAGATAAGAACATTGTGGCAGGGTGAGCAGGTGGTCGATGTGTGTATTCATATAGTTCAGATTCCGGTTTTTTCAAAATATATGTTTGGTCATTTTTGCAACAGAAACCGTTTCTTCCAAACTGAGAAACGTATTGGCAATGGAAACCATTTTTTTATTGGATTTTATAATATCCAGTTCAACGTAGGTCCATCCCGTTTGGTTTTTAATGGGTTTTCCAGTCTCTGTGTCAAACGTGGAATATGAATAAACAACAGTGGTTAATGTCATCACAAGAAGTTTGAAATCCTCTCCTCCAAGGAATACTTTTACTCTCACCTATTTCCTCGGTCTTCCATGCAATCTCAGTCTTGAAAATCAGTATAGTTTATACTTTGCAATACATTCTCCACAAATTTGATGCCATGGCCTCAATAAAGCCATTCTTTTCAATTTTCATCACTACGCCTATATTTGGCTCAAATTGAACTACAGTTACCAAGGCCATGTCTATATCCTTATTTCATTGATAAATGACCAACTCCCAATACAACTCCCAATTCCATAACCCAACCTAAGCTAGGGGCTCTCTACACCTCGACTAACCACAGCTGCACTGCCCCTCCCGCACACTATGAGACATTATCGTAGCCACTGTATATAGTTTCGCATTGTTATTTACTCTCTGCGCAATTTCCCTTTCAGACCAATTTTCATATTTATAAACTGCATGTATCCCTTCAGGGGATTCTCGAGCTACGTAATGCTCCCAATTATATCCACCCTGTAAGGTTACTATGCTACACACAATCACGAATTCGGTGCAATGTTTTTTTTGGGGAACCTAACTCATCAATCTCTGATTGATTTGAAACACAACTCAGCACGCCAACTTTAATCTAATATCTCTTGCAGAGAGCCAATGATCTACATTGGTTTGAGAATCAATAACAGTGATCTACCTACTGTACCAGGCTCTAAACTGACAGCTATAGTCATATTTTGCATGCGTGTGTGCCATGTCTATCGAGAACGGGCCTCCTCAGACCTCCATGTGTGGTGTTAATTGGTCTGTCTCTCCATTAGGTCTAGTACCCGCGGCCACCCCCCTTCTCATCCCCTCATCATGCCCCCCTCTCTGGCAGGCCAACACATTCACACTGTGCAACACAAACACACACACACACACACACAAAGCACAACACACACCACACACCACACACACAGCACACACACACACCACACACACCACACACACACACACAGCCACACACACACCCACACACACAACACATACACACATACCACACACACACCCCACACATACTACGCACACTCTGTTAGGCCCACAGGCATTTCATGCTTAAGTCGTCCGATCAAAGAAAACCCACTACAGTCCAACGACGTGAATTTCTCTGAAGGGGATGAATTGAAGTGAGAATGGAAGCTATGCTGGAAAGACAGGAGAAAAATTGTGTTCCAAATGTCACCCTATTCCCTGGTGTATTTCTTATCTCGGGCTCTGGTAAAGTAGTCGCACTCAGTGCATTAGGAAAGTATTTAGACCCCTTGACTTGTTCCACATTTTGTTACGTTACAAGCCTTATTTTAAATTTGATTAAATCGTTTTTTTCCCCCCTCATCAATCTGTACACACAAAACCCCATAATGACAAAGCAAAATAGGTTGTAAGTATTCCGACCTTTACTCAGTACTTGTGAAGAGCACTTTGGCAGCGATTACAGCCTCGAGTCTTCTTTGGGTTTGACACTACAAGCCTTGGCACACCTTTAATTTGGGAGTTTCTCCCATTCTTCTCGCAGACCTCTCAAGCTTGTCAGCGTTGGACTGGGCGGCTGGCAAAGCTATTATCAGGTCTCTCCAGGATATTCGATCGCGGTTGAAGTCCGGACTCTGGCTGAAAAACCAAGGACATTCAGAGACTCATGGTCTGAGAGTCTTCAGGTGGCTTTTGGCAAACTCCAAGCGGGCTGTCATGTGCCTTTACTGAGGAGTGGCTTCTGTCTGCCACTTACCAATATCCATAAAGTCCTAATTGCTGAAGTGCTGCAGAGATGGTTGTCCTTCTGAAAGTTTCCCCCATCTCCACAGAAGAACTCTTGAGCTCTGTCAGAGTGACCATCGGGTTCTCGGTCACCTCCCTGACCAAGGCTCTTCTCCTCCGATTGATCAGTTTGGCCGGGCGGCCAGCTCTAGGAAGAGTCTTGGTGGTTCCAAACTTCTTCCATTTTAGAATGATGGAGGCCACTATGTTCTTGGGGACCTTCAATGCTGCAGAAATGTTTTGGTACTCTACCCCAGATCTGTGCCTCGACACAATCCTGTCTCGGAGCTCTACGGACAATTCCTTTGGCCTCATGGCTTGGTTTTTGCTCTGACATGCACTGTCAACTGTGGGACCTTCTATAGACAGGTGTGTGCCTTTCCAAATCATGTCCAATCAGTTGAATTTACCACATGTGGACTCCAATCAAGTTGTAAAAACATCTCAATGATGATCAATGGAAACATGACGCACCTGAGCTCAATTTCGAGTCTTATAAGCAAAGGGTCTGAATACATATTTAATTAAGARATTTCTGTTAATTTTATTTAACACATTTAATAACATTTCTAAAAAAAAAAGTTTTTGCTTTGTCATTATGGGGTATTGTGTGTCGATTGCTGAGGATTTGTATGTATTTAATCCATTTTAGAATAAGGCTGTGGGGTCTGAATACTTTCTTAAGGCACTGCAGTGCACTACTTTAACGGAGCCCGAGCATAAGCAATATATAGGCAATAGGGTGACATTTGGGACACAGTAAATATTACCAGTCTATCCTGGGTGACTGTGACTGATAAAAGCTTTAACAGGCGGATGAAGGACAGCAACGTGGAAAGTGGCATTTTAGCGGCTGTGTTTCATCCTCTCTCTCTTTATCTCTTTCCAGACCCTTAAAGGAGGCCTTTGTGTACCTGCTCTTGATCCCGGGGGGGAAAGGAAACCTGCTTTTGTCTCAGATCATTCCTACTAACACAGCCGGATTTAACTCATCAAGGTCTTGATGATTAGTTGATTTATTAATGTAGCTGATGTGTAAGTGTTTGGGATGGAACAAAAAAGCACATCATGGTCGCTTAAAATAAACGGGACTTGAAGAGGCAATCTGCTATTCAAAATGACAACAAACGTGGACACCCAGCCAATGATTTGGTAAACCACGGACTATCTCTTTAAGAACACTGCTATGTTGTTGAATGAGGAGAAATTCTCCCGACTGTAATTCATGATTCCCTCTCTGGATTCACAGAGGCACTGAACAAATCCTGGATGAAGTCACAGCATCATGATTTTCTATTTGTATTTATTATGGATCCCATTAGTTCCTGTCAAGGCAGCAGCTACTCTTCCTGGGGTTTATTATGGATCCCCATTAGTTCCTGCCAAGGCAGCAGCTACTTTCCCGGGGTTTATTAAGGATCCCATTAGTTCCTGCCAAGGCAGCAGCTACTCTTCCTGGGGTTTATTATGGATCCCATTAGTTCCTGCCAAGGCAGCAGCTACTCTTCCTGGGGTTTATTATGGATCCCCATTAGTTCCTGTCAAGGCAGCAGCTACCTCCCTGGGGTTTATTATGGATCCCATTAGTTCCTGCCAAGACAGCAGCTACTCTTCCTGGGGTTTATTATGGATCCCCATTAGTTCCTGCCAAGACAGCAGCTACTCTTCCTGGGTTTATTATGGATCCCCATTAGTTCCTGCTCAGGCAGACAGTTACTCTTCTGGGTTTATATTAGTGATTCCCATTAGTTTCCTGCAAGGCAGCAGCTACTCTCCTGGGGTTTATTATGGATCCCATTAGTCCTGCAAAGACAGCATACTACTCTTCCTGGGGTTTGGTTATGGATCCCATTAAGTTCCTGTCAAGGCAGGCAGCTACTCTTCTCAGGGGTTTATTATGGATCCCCATTAGTTCCCGTCAAGGCAAGCAGTCTTACTCTTCCTGGGGTTTATTATGGATCCGCACTTAGTTCCTTTCAAGACAGGCAGCGTACTCTCTTCCTGGGAGTTTATTGAGGATCCCCATTAGTTCCTGTCAAGCAGCAGCTACTCTTCTGGGGTTTATTATGGATCCCCATTAGTCCTGCAAGGCAGCAGCTACTCTTCCGGGTTTATTAGGATCCCATTAGTTCCTGCCAAGGCAGCAGCTACTCTTCCTGGGTTTATTATGGATCCCCATTAGTTCCTGCCAAGGCAGCAGCTACTCTTCCTGGGTTATTATGGATCCCCATTAGTTCCTGCCAAGGCAGCAGCTACTCTTCCTGGGTTATTATGGATCCCCATTAGTTCCTGCCAAGACAGCAGCTACTCTTCCTGGGGTTTATTATGGATCCCCATTAGTTCCTGCCAAGGCAGCAGCTATCTTCCTGGGTTTATTATGAGATCCCCTTTAGTTCCTGCCAAGACAGCAGCTACTCTTCCTGGGTTTATTATGGATCCCATATAGTTCCTGCCAAGGCAGCAGCTACTCTTTCCTGAGGTCCGAGTAACATTAAGGTCAGTTATATACAATTAAATATAGACATTACATTGTTATAACACTATTTTGTAGCTGTTTGCATATCAAACCACAGACGTCTGTTTTGTCTTGTCATGTCCATTTAGTTATATATATTTTTTCGTATATTTTTGTAATATTTTTTATATTTTTCTATCTCAATTTCCATCTACGGACTGAATATACTCTCCTGCAACCCGCCTCACCCATGTGGTACGGATGCTATTTCCTACACTTTAAGAACCAGAACCCCATCAGCAGCTAGCCAGCCAACTAGCTACTAGCCAGTTAGCCACTGCTAGAGGTCATCATCGTTAAACTCGGACATCAGCCAGCCTCAGCCTGGTCAAATGCCTTGCCAGTCTGCACAGCACGATATCAACCCAGAGCATAATCGGACTGATTTTTTCATACAGCACAATACTGCAAGCTCTGAACCCTTTACCTCCGGATCATTCTCAGCTAGCTAGCTGCTATCTGAGTGGCTACTCCGGGGCTAACGTCTCTGTCCTGAAGCAAGCACCAGTTAGCCTGGAGCTAGCGTCGAGCTAGGCCCATACTCTCGGCTAGCTGAAGAGGTCCATCCACCAATTCTTGGGCTACAATACCTATTTTGCCAATTGGCCTGGACCCTTTTTCTGCCGACACGGAGTACCCTCCAGGACTCATACGACTGGTCTGGCCGACGCAAGCCGCCGAACAAAATGCTCCCACAATATTTTATAATAAATCTCAGCCAATCATCTGTAATTGTAGAAGTGCCATACTTGTTGAAGTGTCCTTCTCTATAAGCGTACTGAAAGTCTGTTGTCAATTTGTTTCCTGTACAATGGCATTGTATCTGATCGAAGTTTAAGTTTAGTAGAAAGTTTCTAAGGTGGTAAACAGGCTGATTGGTCAGCTATTGTGGGCCAGTAAAGGGGGCTTTACTATTCTTAGGTAGCAGAATGACATTGTGGCTAACCTCCAGGCCTGAGGGCACACACTTTCTACTAGGCTAAATTGAAAGATAGGCAAATAGGAGTGGCAATATCGTCCGTAAGTTATCAGATCCTTGTCATTGTTAATAGACAACAATATCCTTTTTCTCTACTTCCACACAGCACTTCAAGGAAGTTCTAAAGTACAACGCTGTGATACTTTTTCATAATTTTAATCAAATTATATCTGGGTGGAAGTGTGAATAGCAATCTATACTGTGGATGTAATTAACTGTAGATCTTGGATGCGATCAATTATATCTGGATAGTGAATCTATTTATATACTTGATGGTAATATCATTTATACTTGGAATTGTGAATCAATATTATTAACTTGGATTGATGCAAGGTTATACTTGGGATGTTGTGATCAATATTATTAGGCTGTAGTAAATCTATTATAGCTTGGATGTGATTTCAAATTATACTATGGATGATGATCAAGTATACTTTCGTATGTGATTGTCAAATTATAACTTGGATGTGATCAATTTTATACTGTGGAATGCATCAATTATAGCTTGGGGATGTGAATCTAATTAGTACTTTTGGGATTGTGATCAATTTATACATGGATGTAATCAATTATACTTGGATGCGATCAAATTATACTTGGAGTGTGGATCAATTATAGCTTTGGATGGGTAATGCAATTATATTATACTTGGAGTGTTGATAAGTGTATACTTGGGATGTGGATGCAATTAGTAACTTGGATTGTGATGCAAATTATACTTGGATTGTGATCAATTAAATACTTGGATTGTGATCAAAATTAATACTTGGGATGCGATCTTAATTGATAACCTTGGATGTGCATCAGATTATACATTTGGATGTGATCAATTATATGCTTGGATGTATATCATTATACTTGGTATGCGATCAAATTATACTTGGAGATGTTGAATGCAATTATAAATCTTGGATTAATCAAGTTATACTTGGATGTGATCAATTATACGTGGATGTGATCAATTTATAGCTTGGAATGTGATTCAATTGAGTACCTGGTGGATGTGATCATTTAGTAGCTTTGGATGTGATCAAATTTATAGCTTGAAGAGTGATCCATGTAATATTTGGAATGTGGAGGCTGATAGAGGGTTTGGTTGCTTTGGCATGTCATGGCTGAGTTTGATCATATTTGTTCCAAATTGAATAATTAGTCTTATTTAGATATTGGACAATATCAGTGGTCTTGTGATGAATGCAGTATAGAGTCTGATTCAATGATTTAATGATGGAGGTCCTAAGTTGTCGCTCTTTTTGCCCCAAAATGTAATTTTAAGGTTGCTCTCCAAAAAGCTGGTTTACTAGTCTATTCTGTCATTATATTGATTTTTGTTTTCATAGTAATGTTTCGTTATTCGTTTTAGTTCAGTTTAGGCCAGATGAAATTTTCTCAATTTGGCAAGTACGTTTGCCAATCGTTGTGATGCAGGCGCAGACTTATTTTCAATTCTTTTGGCCTCTAATGCCCCTCTGGCTGCATCGAAGCCATCACAATTTGTTCAATTCCTTCATCAAGTCCATGCTGCGATTTAAACGTTTTAAGAACAGATTCATTTTCTTAATGGGTGTACGTGCTATTAGGATAACTGGAAACAGATATTTCAATAAATTGTGTCAAGATGTAGCTCCTGGTTGCTTCTCCTGTACACACCACAAATATTCTTTACAGTCAACGGAACATAGGATACTTAGTACAAAAACGTATTTCCTAATATACCAGTCTTACTATTCTCTATATTAGGTCACTAAGTCCGTTGGGAGGACTTTGGGTTTGTCCTAGACATGGCTACAGATATTGGTGATCACATTATATTCCGATGGATTTGGAATATGCTGCATTTAAAAATTATT
>NW_019946939.1:61879-65632 GCF_002910315.2 Salvelinus sp. IW2-2015 | reverse complement strand
CCCCCCCTATGTTCGCATTTGGGTTACCAGAATTGCCCTCTATTCGATTTGGTGTTACCAGATCCCTCTATTTGATTTGGGTTACCAGATGCCCTATGTTCGATTTGGTTACCAGATTGCCCCTCTATTCGATTTGGGTTACCAGATGCCCTCTATTCGATTTTGGGTACCAGATGCCCTGATGTTAAATTTGGGTTACAGATGCCCTCTATTCGATTTGGGTTAACCAGATGCCCTCTATTTATTTGGGTTACAAATTGCCCTATGTTCGGATTTGGGTTACCAGATGGCCCTCTATTCGAGTTGGGTTACCAGATGCCCTCTATTCGATTGGTTTACCAGATGCCCGATGTAAATTTGGGGTTACCAGATCCCTCTATTCGATTTGGTTACCAGATGCCCTATTGTTAAATTTGGGTTACCAAGATGCCCTATGTATCGATTTGTGGTTACCAGATGCCCTCTATCGATTGGAGAGTTACCAGATGCCCTCGTATTCGATTTGGGCTTACCAGAATTGCCCCTATGTTTAAATTTGGGTTACCAGATGCCCTCTATGCCGATTTTGGACCCAGATCCCTATGTTAAATTTGGGTTACCAGATGCCCTATGTTCGATTTGGGTTACCAGATTTGCCCTCTATTCGATTTGGGTTACCAGATGCCCTCTATTCGATTTGGGTTACCAGATGCCCTCTGATTTGATTTGCGGTTACCAGATCCCTATGTTGCGATTTGGGTTACAGATGCCCCTATTTGATTGGTTGACCAGATGCCCAGGTCCGTTTTGGTTTTACCAGATGCACGAGGTCCCGTTTTGGCGTTACCAGGTGCACGCGGTCCGTAACAGCGGGACTATTGGTCTGTACATGCCCCGAGGGAGGGGGTGGCTTAAGTGTGGCGCTCGCACTGGTTCGCCTGGGTTGCAAGGTGTGGAAGGTGGGGGTGTCTCCCTGGGACTGTAAGATAATGCCTAGTAGAGAGGGGTGTTGATCCGGGTCAGTGAGTGAATGCCTAGTGACGCCTGGTAACTCCATACAGTAAAACATAATAGTGATTCAGAATGGGCTAGTCTTATATATATTTTTAATAAGCTCTCGCATAAAATCCCTTGAGGGCCTAGTAGGACCCCACTTGACTTGGCCCCAGTAGTATGGTGCTCCATGTCGGGCATTTAGTAGTGTAGCTCCATTCCGAAAATCAATTTGAAAACCATTTATAGAAATATGTGGCCTGGTGAACTCTAAAAGAGGAGCACTTAGAAAATATTCGAGAGGAAAGGACATAGCCGGCGTTTTTTCTGAAAAGTTCAACATACGAAAGCTATTCCAGAACACTTTTATCTTAAAAGCTCCATAAAATCCCTGCAGGCACGGCCGCACACCAGTGACTTGCCCCGTAGTATGATGCTCCATAGCGGCATTGAGTCGTATAGCACCATTTAAAAATCATTTTAAACACAGTATAAAAATGTGCGCACTGGTAACCCAGTAAGTAAAAACATAAGTTTGGATGATTCAGTAGGTGTACCTAGTCCTCATAATACTTATTATTTCTAAAAGCTTCCATAAATCCTTAGGCCGAGGCCCCTCGAACTATGACTTGGGCCCATAGTATGCGTGCTACCCAAGTCGGGCATACTTTAGGGATATGTAGCCCATTTAAAAAGCATTTACATTCGATTTAATATAAGATGTCACCTGCGTAACCTAAAAGTGGGCAACATAGAATATTTTCGAGGGAAAGAACATAGCCAGATTTTCTGAAGAGTTCAACCATAGAATATTTTTGACTTTTTTAGCAGTTTTCTTTTTTGAACCGACGCGTGTGATCTTGTATGTCCATTATATATATATTTTCGTATATTTTTGATAATATTTTTTTCTATCTCAATTTCCATCTACGGACTGAATATACTCTCCTGCAACCCGCCTCACCCAATGTGGTACGGATCTGCTATTTCCTACACTTTAGAACCYGAACCCCCCATCAGCAGCTAGCCAGCCAACTAGCTACTAGCCAGTTAGCCACTGCTAGAGGTCATCATCGTTAACTCGGACATCAGCCAGCCTCAGCCTGGTCAATTCCTGCCAGTCTGCACAGCACGATATCAACCCAGAGCATATCGGACTGATTTTTTCTACCACACATACTGCAAGCTCTGAACCTTTACCRCCGGATCATCTCAGCTAGCTAGCTGCTATCTGAGTGGCTACTCCTGGCTAACGTCTCTGTCCTGAAGCAAGCACCAGTTAGCCTGGAGCTAGCGTCGAGCTAGGCCCATCTCTCGGCTAGCTGAAGAGGTCCATCCACCAATTCTTGGGCTACAATACCTATTTTGCCAATTGGCCTGGACCCTTTTTCTGCCGACACGGAGTACCGCCGATCCATCACGACTGGTCTGCCGACGCAACCGTCCGAACAAAATGCTCCCACAATATTTTATAATAAATCTCAGCCAATCATCTGTAATTTGTAGAAGTGCCATACTTGTTGAATGTCCTTCTCTATAAGCGTACTGAAAGTCTGTTGTCAATTTGTTTCCTGTACAATGGCATTGTATCTGATCGAAGTTTAAGTTTAGTAGAAAGTTTACTAAGGGTTGGTAACAGGCTGATTGGTCAGCTATTTGGGCCAGTAAAGGGGGCTTTACTATTCTTAGGTAGCAGAATGACATTGCTAACCTCCAGGCCTGAGGGCACACACTTTCTACTAGGCTTAAATTGAAGATATGGCAAATAGGAGTGGCAATATCGTCCGTAAGTTATCAGATCCTTGTCATTGTTAATAGACAACAATACRTTTTTCTCTACTTCCACACTCACTTTCAAGGAATTCTAAAGTACAACGCTTGTCTTTCATAATTTAATCAATTATACTTGGATGTGATCAATTATACTTGGATGTAATCAATTATACTTGGATGCGATCAATTATACTTGGATGTGATCAATTATACTTGGATGTAATCAATTATACTTGGATGTGATCAATTATACTTGGATGTGATCAATTATACTTGGATGTGATCAATTATACTTGTATGTGATCAATTATACTTGGATGTGATCAATTATACTTGGATGCGATCAATATATAACTTGGATGTGAATCAAATTATACTTGGATGTGATCAATTATACTTGATTGTAATCAATTATACATTGGATTGCGACAACTGTGAAAGCTCTTATAAATCTCAGACCGGCCCCCACTGACTTGAGTGCCCATTAGATCATGGTGCTCCCAAGTCGTGGTGCAGTTTGAGGTGAGTAGCCCATCTTATGAATGAATTTATATATTTTTCTATTAAAATATATGCACCTGGTAACCCATATGTATTAAACACATAAGGTTGATTGTCCAGGAGGCAATCCTTGTATAATAATTTTTCTCAAAAAAGCGTCAATAAATCACTCAGGCCGCCCCCACTGACTTGTGCCCGTCAGTTATGGTGCTCCAAATTCGAGGCATTTGAATAGCTGTGTGTAGCCCGTCTAAATTAATTTAAACCGCATTGTGATAAAATTGGTGGGCCGGTAACTTCCACAAAATAATAATACATGACCAGGAGACGTACTCGAAAGAAAAACACGCTAGGTTGCACGAGATGGTAAATTGTCCAGACAGTTCGCAAGGTGCACAGGCCCCTCACTGACTTTGTAGCCCAACCAGTATGGTGCTCCTAAGGGCGGGCATTGAGTGTGTGTGTAGGCATCTACGAAAATATTCATATTAGACAACCCATTATAAA
>NW_019946939.1:58506-61854 GCF_002910315.2 Salvelinus sp. IW2-2015 | reverse complement strand
AGGGTTTGTTGCTGGCATGTCATGCCTGAGTTTGATCATATTGCCAATGAAAAAGTCTTTATAGTAGTTGGCAATATCAGTGGGTCTTGTGATGAATGAGATATCTGATTCAATGAATGATGGAGCCAAGTTTGCCTTTTTGCCCAAAATGTAATTTAAGGTGCTCCAAAGCTGTTTACTATCATTCTTTCTATAATTTATTTTTGTTTCATAGTATAGTTTCTTATTCTTTTTATTCAGTTTAGCCAGATGATTTCTCAATTTGCAGTACGTTTGCCAATCGTTTGTGCAGCCAGACTTATTTCCCATTCCTTTTTGCCTCATCCCTCTCAACCATACAATTTTTCAATTCCTCATCAGTCCATGGCGATTTAAACGTTTTTACAGTCATTTTCTTAATGGGTGTATGCTTATTAGAAACTGGAAACAGATATTTCATAAATGTGTCAAGTGTAGCGTCTGGTTGCTTCTCCTTACACACCACAAATATTCTTTACATCAACAACATAGGAATCAGTACAAAACGTATTCTATTACCTCTTATACACTATATTAGGCCAAGCCGTTGGAACTTTGGTTTTCCTAGACATGGCTACAATATTGTGATCACTATATCCGATGGATTTGGATACTGCTTTAAAACCTTTTCTGGATAGGAATCTTTGTCTCAATTTCCGCCTAAAATTACAAACCCAAATCGAACTGCCTGTAGCTCAGTACCTGACGCAGGGATATGCATATTCTTGGTACTATTTGAAAGGAAACACTTTGAAGTTTGTGGAAATGTAAAATTAATGTCAGAGAATATAATCATATCTGGTAAAAGATAAAACAAAAACAAAAAATATGTGTTTTCTATTTTTATTTGAAATGCAAAAGAAAGGCCATACATTGAGATAGGAAGCTGGGGATACTGTAGATGTTGTCCACAACAGGGCAACGTTACATAATATTTAGTAGGACATCTCCCAGGCGTCCCTCACAGGTTTGCCCAAATGTACCCAAGTGGCCTCCGTGTGACCGAATTAGTCAAATGATAAATCTTCAAGTACATACAGTAAACTATAGAGAACATACAAAAATACCATGTATATATAACAAATTAAAGTTTACACACAAAGATGAAGGGGGGCTGTACTTTCCAGTCKTGTCCAGCTGAGGTCCAGGCTACCTTTAATGTCGAAATGTTGGTGGAAGTGGCTCCACATCATCCTCTAGTACAGTGGACCAACAGTTCTCTCCCTCGGTGGTAATTGCCGTTGGTGCACTGGTCCTCCTCCACTTCTGGGCTGGTTCTCCTCACACCTCTAGATGTCCGGGCGGGGGTGGGGGTGGAGCCAGAGACAGCAGCAGGGGTCAGACTGGAGGAACCAGTTCCTATGTTTGAATGAGTGGGGGGATGGTGGACTTGAATGTGGTCTCTTTAGAGTTGGCTCCCAGAGGTCAATTCTACCACTATTGAGGATTTCAAAAAATTGACTATAACTTATTTTATGTAACCTTTATTTTAGCAGGGGGTTGAGCCCTGCATCAATACTTGTATGGGTGAGCCCTGCATCAATACATCAAATACACAACACATATCTTTAAACATATATATTATATAGAGTATAGGGAACACAATTACCATAATGGAATATGTAGACCAATGGACAATAAGACACTCAAAAACCACAGCATGTCATAGCCAACATAACAAACACATAGGCTAGGCTAATACATGTAATGCCTCAGGTCTATATATGCCAAGTAGAGAGCAGAAGTAGACATGCTCATGTTATTTATCATAGTGCAGGGAGGGCTGCACACAGTGGACTTCCTACTAAGGCACACCACCTCAGTGCTAACAGTATAACTGTGGTTCATAGGCACACAGTGGACTTCCTACTAAGGCACACCACCTCAGTGCTAACAGTATAACTGTGGTTCATAGGCACACAGTGGACTTCCTACTAGGCCACACCGCCTCAGTGCTAACAGTATAACTGTGGTTCATAGGCACACAGTGGACTTCCTACTAGGCCACACCGCCTCAGTGCTAACAGTATAACTGGTTCATAGGCACATGGTTACTGCTTACAATATCTGTAGAATCAGGGACATAAATTAGGTTAGTTACATTGTGTCTTCCAGCGTCGNCCTCAGTGCTAACAGTATAACTGTGGTTCATAGGCACACAGTGGACTTCCTACTAGGCCACACCGCCTCAGTGCTAACAGTATAACTGGTTCATAGGCACATGGTTACTGCTTACAATATCTGTAGYATCAGGGACATAAATTAGGTTAGTTACATTGTGTCTTCCAGCGTCGCTGGGATAATGTACATTTTGCTGAAGCATTGTGACAACTCAGCGACACAATGGTAGGGAGTAACTGAGCTAGGCTTGGGTCATTGATAAGTCATTGTCTCAACGCAGCCTTATAATGCTGTGAATAGGATCCAAGAACTGAAATGATGGATCCCTTCCTCATTATAAGACAAGCTAGGTTTCCAGAAGGTATCGAAATGGTCAAAAAATGTTACACCCACAGAGCTGCGATAGTCTCGTAGCCAGTTATGGAGGGATAAAAGTCTGCTGAACCAGTCAATGCCACGATTTAGGGAGAGCAGAGGGACAGATATTATGGGACGTTTGTTGGTGTCAAACGGAGACCCAATCAGTTCATTAAATCCATCATCGGCTGTTCTGAGCTGCCCTTCATAACGTCATTGAATCCCACATGAATTATGACTGACTCAATTTCCTGATGCAGGTTTAAAGTGGTTTAAAGTGTTTGGCAGCAGCTTATTGATGTCCTGGACTCGTGCTCCTGGATAGCACACCGTTTTTGCTCCAGGCACTGAGACATTTCTGTCCAATACAAAGGCCGGAGAAGGAGATGGAGAAATCCTTCCATTCCTAACCCCTCACACAATTTGTGATAAGCCAGACAAAATCCTTTTGATCTGATTATAAACACACACGTACATTTACACAAGCATGCGCCATTTTTCTTTATGGATGCTATGTGTCGGACGTTCCCTTGCATCCGATGTTCTTCGCCGGAGGCTTGATAAACACTAAGTGGAGCGGACGGTACAGGCACCATGTTGTGTTCATTAGGAAGAAATAATTACTCTTCTATGTCTCCACCTGCYTCACAATTGGCACSCTATTATAGTGCACTACCTTTGAGCCAGGGTGCTATTTTGGATCTATCCTGTGGCACGGCAAGGTTGACACCAGGAGAGAGAGAGACATCATAAAAGTCTCATTGTGAATGCAGAGGGATCTCTCTCTCCATCTCTCTCTCTCTCTCTCTCTCTCTCTCTCTCTCTCTCTCTCTCTCTCTCTCTCTCTCTCTC
>NW_019946939.1:39334-41283 GCF_002910315.2 Salvelinus sp. IW2-2015 | reverse complement strand
AGAGAGAGATGTTACCCAGGTGCATAGACCAGAACCGACTCAGCCTTATGTTTTTCACTTATGGGTTACCAGGTGCATCTATTTATAAGATTTAAATCAATTTAAGAATGGTATTCTCACCTCAATGCCCGACTTGGGAGCACATACTACGCGGCCAAGTCGGTGGGGGCCGGCTCTGAGTGATTTATAGATGCTTTCCAAATAAAATGTCTGAAAATTTTATGTTGAACTTTCAGAAATGGCTATGTCCTTTTCCTCTCGCAAATATTCTATGTGCCCACTTTTAGGTACAGGTGATTTATTCAAATCGAATTTTAAATGCCTTTAAATGGGCTACACACCTCAATCGCCGCTTATGGGAGCACAATACTATCGGGCCCAAGTCGGTGGGGGGCCGGCCTGAGGGATTTATAGATGGTTCCAAAAAAAAACGTCAGAAATATTATGTTGAACTCTTCAGAAAATCGGCTATGTCCTTTCTCTCGATATTTTCTAAGTGCCTCTTTTGGGTTACCAAGGCCCAGTATTTATTAATGCCTTTTAAATCATTTTCGATGGGCTTCACACCTACATACCGTTAGTGGGAGCACCATACTAGGGCCCAAGTGGTGGGGGCCGGCCTGAGTGATTTAATAGAGCTTTCCAAAAAATTTTGTCTGAAAATATTCTATGTTGAACTCTTCTCAAGAAAATCGGCTATGTCCTTTTCCTCTCGAATAATTTTCTAAGTGCCCTCTTTGGTTACCAGGCCCATTAATTTTTTATAATGCTTTTAACTCATTTTCGAGTGGGCTGAGCACACCTACACATACCCGTTATGGGAGCACCATACTAAGGGAACCAAGTCGGTGGGGGCCCGGCCTGAGGGATTTTATGGAGCTTGTTGTACAAAAAGGTCTGAATATTTTCTGATGTTGGGACAGCTTCAGAAAAACGGCTAAGTGCGCCTCCTTTTTGGGTTTAACCAGGCCCACAATTTTATAAATGGTTTAAAATGATTTTTTAAAATGGGTACACACGTCAAATGCCGCTATGGAGCAATCATACTACGGGGCCAAGTCGTGGGGGCGGCTGAGGGATTTTATGGAGCTTTTTAGAAAAAGGTCTGAAATACTTTTATGTTTGAACTTTTCAGAAAAAAACGGCTATGTCCTTTCCTCTCGGAATTATTTTCTAAGTGCCCTCTTTTGGTTCAGGCCCACAATTTTATTAATGGTTTTAAATGCTTTTCGATGGGTACATACTCTAACCCGCTATGCACAAACCATACTGCGGGGCACAAGTCGGTGAGGGGCCGGCCTGAGGGATTTATTGAGCTTTCTACAATAAAGGTCTAATATTTCTATTTGTTTGGACAGCTAGAAAAACGGTGCTAAGTGCCCTCTTTTGGGTTACCAGGCCACAATTTTATAATGGTTAAAATAATGATTTTAATGGGCTACACACCTCCAATGCCCGCTTATGGGAGCATTCATACTACGGGGCCAAGTCGTGGGGCGGCATGAGGGATTTATGGAGCTTTTAACAAAAAGAGGTCTGAATACTTTCTATGTTGACTTTTACAGAAAAACGGCTATGTTCCCTCTTTGGGTTATCCAAGGTGCATATGGACCAGACAACCGACATCACCTTATGTTTTTTACTTATGGGTTTACAGGTGCATATATTTATAGAGAATTTAATTCATGTTTAGATGGGCTAGTCACTCAATGCCGACTTGGGAGCACCATAGCTACGGGCCGCAAGTTCGGTGGGGGCCTGGCTGAGTGAATTTATAGATGCTTTCCCAAAAAAATGCCCCTCTGAAAAATATTCTTATGTTGAAGCTTCTTCAGAAAATCGGCTATGTCCTTTCCTCTCGAAAATATTCTATGGTGCCCACTTTTAGGTTTACCCGGTGCATTTACTTCAATATCGAATTTAAATTGCTTTAAATGGGCTACACACCT
>NW_019946939.1:29334-34334 GCF_002910315.2 Salvelinus sp. IW2-2015 | reverse complement strand
CTGAACCCTACCCTACCCTCTAACTCCTATCCTTAACTCTAAACCCTAACCCTAACTCTAACCCCGTAACCTAATCCTAACCCTACCCTAACCTCCCTAACCCTAAACCTTAACCTAACCCTAACCCTAACCCTAACCCTTACCTTCTAACCCTCCCTAACCCCTCACCTAACTAACCCTAACCTAACCTAACCCTATCCCTAACCCTAACCTAAACGACTAACCCTAACCCTAACCTAGACCTAACCTAACTACCCTAAACCCTAACCTAACCTAACCCTAACCTAACCCTAACCCTAAACCCAACCTAACTCCTAACTAACCCCCTACCCTAACCTCGCCCTAACCTAACCCTAGACCCTAACCCTACCTAACGCCTAACCTAACCCTAACCCTAACCCTAACCTACCTTAACCCTACCTCACAACCTAACCTAACCCTAAACTACCCTAACCCCTAACCCTAACCTAACCCTTAACCTAACCCTAACCTAAACCCTAACTAACCCGCTAAACCGCTACCCCTAACCCTCAACTAACTATACCCTTAAACCTAACCCTAACCTCACCTAACCCTACCCTAGACCCTAACCCGCTAACCCTAACCCTATACCTTTAACCCTATAACCTAACCTAACTCTAACCCAACCTAAACCCTAACCTAACCCAAACCCAAACCCTAACTAACGCTAACTCCTAACCTAACCCTAACCTAACTCCTATACCCTACCCTAACCTAATCCTAACCTAACCCCCTAACCTAACCTAACCCTAACCCCCCTAACCCTAACCCTAAACCTAACCTAACTAACCCTAACTAAGCTAACCCTAACCCTAAACCCCTAACCAACCCTAACCTTAACCCTAACGCCTAACTAACCTATACCCTAACCCTAACCTAACCCCTAACCCTAACTCCTAACCTAACCTTACCTAACCTCTAACCCTAACCCTAACCCTAACCCCTAACCCTAACCCTAACCCTAACCCTAACCCTAACCCCTAACCCTGCTACCCTGACCTGGACCCTGACCTGAACCCTAACCCTAACCCTAACCCCTAACCCCTAACCTACCCTAACCCTAACCCTAACCCCTACACCCTAACCCTACACCCTTAACCCTAACCCTAAACCAACCTAACCCTAACCTAACTAAACCTAACCTCACCTAACCCTAACCCTACCCGCTAACCCCTAACCCCTAAACCCCTAACGCCTTGACCCTGACCCTGACCCTGACCCTAACCCTAACCTAACCTAACCCTAACCTAACCTAAAACCCCTTAACCCTAACCCCTAACCCCTCAAACCTAACCCTAACCTAACCCTAAACCTAACCTACCTCTAACCACTAACCTTAACTCTAACTCTTTAACCCTAAAACCCTTAACCCTAACCTTAACCTTAACCTTAGACTAACCTTAACCTCCATAAATCTCCCGGTAAAACTCTGGACCAGGTACTGAACTCCCTGACTGGGGAACAGCCCACACCTATCCTTATCCTCCTCTCCGATTTGGGTCGGTATCCCTATCCCCATCCTATCCCCTGTCTTCCACCCTAAGATCTTTCCAGACCGCCTTGTTCCATTCCCCCAATAGACACAGAACGCCCAGATTAAACCATTATCAGCACCTTCTCAGTAATTAGAACTGATCCTTCATTCAGACTCAAAGCCGGCTTTCACCCAAACACATACGCACATTCCCGCCCACTTCAGGATTCGACCCATATCAGTTTCCGCAGTAACCCCACTTAAGGGATCTTCTTAATCTTTGCAAAATTTTCTCAATAAACCCACTCCTAAAACTACCGATTGAACTACTAGTATTTATAGACAACTTTCCAACATTCAAAAATCCACATGCCACAAAACCATCCAGTCTTATGCCACAATTCATGACCATTCAAAGCACCGAATATTCTATGTGCATATCATGCACACTATTGCCATACACATTATATTAGGAGAAACCGGTCAACGACAGTTTAACACGCCTCAAACAGCACCTGTCACAATTGGAAACAAACATATTACATTACACACTGGTCGCAACATTTCAATCCACCCAACAACCTCCCTCCAGGCATTTATCCGGTCTGGAGACGAATATCCTCCTGATGGGACCACAGGCCAGAGAAAAATGGCCGATCCAGGTGGATTTCAAAACTGAATACTTTGGCTCACTGGGAATAGATATGAAAGAATAACAGAAAACCTACACAGTGGGAGGGGGTGGGGGGCCTAATAGAGAGGCTGGAGGGGCCACGGAACCAGGAGGAAGTTCATAATAAACCCTTTTTTATAATATAAGCATTTGATTGCCTCAACCTGGTGATCTCCTTTTTTTTGTATTTTGTACTGAATTTTATTATACATATACATTTAGCATGCCATGTTGATCCCTCTCATTTTCAAGAGGTGATTTTCTAATTATTTAGCTGGATTATTTTATTTATTATTATATTTTTATATGTCTAACTGATCCGGTATGCATGTTTTATGTGATTTTATATGAAATTTGGTTTAGGGTTAAACCTTTTACTCAGGTGGTGTTGGATGATGTCTTCTCCTGCTTTTGAACTGTTGTGGGTGACCCTCGAGCTCTCAGCCTCCCATGTCCTCCCACTTTCTTCGACCGGTCAGAGGTGCAATAGGCCCGTGCAACCCAGGTTTGACCCAAACAAAAATAAACCTCTTAAACCTTAACCATAGGCCAGTGCCATTGCTCCACTTATCTGCCCGGTACTCTGCATGAAATTACCAAGGTTACACTCTTATATTCCATTTGTATTTATTTCCAGGTTTTACTTTTACATTCTCTGCGGATCACCCCACTCCACGGTTACTTTAACTGACAGACTTTTGGTGAATTCTTGTGTTTTGAGACTCTACGGAAATAACGTTTTAAGTTTCTTATACTGTAGATTATCAACACATTCAATAGACAAGCTCCACTCTATTGGAGAGGAGTTCAAAAACATCATTCCCTCCACATCAAGGATAAAGGTAAATATTGACAACATTGGACTCCAGAAAGCCTGACTTACTGACAAGCTGTCTGTAGGATGCGCATTTTACTGGGCGTGAATATATACATTTTATTGTCACTTTTTTAACAGTTTTTAGATTTTCTGTTTAGTTGCTGCTGCGTTTTTAAGAATTCTATCAAGCACCCTTTCGATGTTTTGACTGATCAAGAAATGGATCCATCCATGGTTTCCCCTCTGATTGACAGACCCTGATGCAACACTCCTAATAGGACGCCTTGCTTACCTCCAATGTCACCTCCTATTATCCGATATAAGTGGGTTCCCTTTGTATCTCACAACCTACCATGCTAGCCAATATCAGCGAGGACCAATCAGATATTGACACATCAGCCTAAGTATTCTTGGCTTATGCCCTCTCAACTAGCTACTAGCAAACACTATTTAAGACCCAATCAGATAGGACACAGAATGTAGGACATAATCTTTTCAGAAAGAAATACAGTACAGAGGCAAATATGAACCAATAGCCTTCTTGTAAACTGGTTGAGAACCCACCCCCTCCCCTTCCAACTAGGATTTATATCCCTTCCTCAAAGACAGCTTTCCTTAGCCTCTGAAGAAGCATTATACATGCGAAACGTCAGGCTTTTTTTCCTTTTCCTTTTGTTTAATACAGTGAACTTATTGAAACTTGCTTTTGAAAGTTTTTTAATAATAAAGTTACATTTTAATCCAGCTATTGGGAGGAAACAATACACAACCTAAGAACTAACAACCGAAGACAACCGAAGAACCAACAACTGAAGAAAACCTAAAAAGACAATCCAAAAATCAAGAAGACAAGAAGACAACGGACAACATAAGCTACCTGGGTCGCTCCCAGCCAACACAAAAAGGATAATGAACTCATAAAACTTTAAAGGAATTGACCACTTCAACGGTATAACAGTGAACTTGGTTGTAACATCCACCTGTGCTAATACCCCTCTTTTCAGGCTTTACCACCCACAGAAGGCGGTAAGCATAATCCAACAACCACCATTTGGTATGTGACTGAACATTAGCTGGGTTAAATATGCTTAGCAATAGATTCACTGTTTTGAACACCCTTCCTCAGGAGGGGGAGACAAACACCCACACTACAGTAGAACACACAAGGCCTAACACACCCTCCACTCAACACACAACCAAGACCTACTTCAAATTGATACAAGCCATACACCACAAACAAATCATTGAACATGCACTCAACACTCAGACATTTCCAGTGGGGATGATGAGACAGGTCACTAAACTCACAGACTTTATTAAACCATCATCCCCCAACATAGAGACAAAGCAAAAAGTAGCTGACAACACAAAAAATTGGATGTCAGCTAATATGCACATCTTGCATGAACACTATCAGGGAATACTAAACACTCTATCCCCTACAGGCTTCCCGTTTAACAGTAGTGCCTTCCAGACAGCAGTTCGTTGGGCCCAACACAGGTACAAGCACAAATTACGTGACAGTACAGTCCCCATAGTGCAATCACTGTTAGAAGACCCTCTATCTACTAGTGCGTTAGAACCAGCCACTAAGGACCATTCCATTTCTCCTATCACCACCCCCGAGACTGAAAATAGCCCAGCTTTAGTACAGGCCAGACAACCTACTCAAGCCTCATGGCCACATCCAACAGCCAGAGCTAAGAGCAGTTTACCACCTCCAGGGTCTTCCCCACACGTCCCAGCCGAGACACTGCCACCCACTCTGGCCTCCAGGCTCACTCAATCTTCTTTAGCCAGGGCACCACGACCAGCTCCGAGACTTGGAGCAATTAAAGCACCCACTTTGGCTCCTGGGTCCGTCAGTAGCAAACCAACATCCCCTCCAGATTTGGCTTGGTCCTCAAGGGGCACGGTTACCATACCCGTAGCTTCGACACTGACTAAGGCTCTAGACCACCTACCACCCGTACCTTCCCCAACTCCTAATAGGGACGCCCTTGCTTACCCCAAGT
>NW_019946939.1:22867-28576 GCF_002910315.2 Salvelinus sp. IW2-2015 | reverse complement strand
AATGCCTTAAGTTAAGAATTCCAACATAGTTAAAAACCAAGCGGAATAAAGGACTCAAAAGATTGTTATATTGAGATAAACCAATATCTGATCGAGGCGAAAAGGCAATTGGTATTCTAAACATTATAGACCACTGACTATTCATTGCGAAGCAGAAGACCCAGAGACAAATTAGGCAGAATTTTAGGAGAAACTTTATGAGATATAGACATTACAGACCAAACAAATGTTTTACCTATTTGGACCAGATTACCCCACGTCCCAGACAATTTTATTTGTTGCCTAAAATCACAAACCTCCTGAAGACTTGGACCATTCTCCTTCTGAGGTTCCATTGTGGTAGGCCGATTGTATCGGACTGTGGCTCGGAATCGTATAAATAGCGGAAGTATTTAGATATTTATAAATCCCTCTGTCACGCGAAACATCAAGCTTCATTAAAGAACACGTATGAATTTGTGACAAATTGAAAGAAATTATGTTGCTCAAGAACTGTGTTTTCTTCAATTGATATTGACTCATTGTATTACCAACATTGACACCAAGTTGGTCTAGAGCGATCAAAACATTCTTCCATAAAATATCCGAGACCTAAGATAGACCAGACTGGGACTTTTGCTACAATTATATGGAACTCCAGTTTAACAGAAATGACTTTGAATAATCTAATTGGTTTCTTCAAAATCCATTGGTACAGCTATGGGGAAGAAAAGTTGCCCCGTCCGATTGCAATATTTATATGGCAGACATGGAACAATCAGCCTTCCCCAAATGTATAAAGCTTCCAATTTGTATTTACGGTATTCTAGATGATATATGTGGGTTATGGAACAAACATTCCACTTTCAGAATTTTATGAATCTTGTGAAAATTTGAATACACATCATCCGTCAAATTACGATTAAACACAATGTTCAGCCGGAACAATTAGAATTTTTGGACACCAGTATTTTGCTAGAGGAATGAATAACCTGAAGCGATTAGCAACAAAGTTTATTTTTAAACCTACGGGACACCCATTCCCTCTACATTAAATTCCAGTTTTCATCAAAACCACACCTACAGGGGGTGATAAGTCGCCAGCTTATAGATTTATAGGATTTGTTACACAGAAAAAACATGTCAAGGAGCTATTAGGAATTCTTTTTAAGGCCTTTCAGACCCAGAGATTACTCAAAACGTGTACCTCCGCACTATAAGAGCAGAGTGAACAATATGGTCTGTAACGAACCCTATATGTGGGAGGGATAGTAATGATGGATGCATTATTCCAGTTTGTCACCACATATTCACAGTCTTCTATTGATGTTTAACTCCTAGATGAAGGATCATTTTGAGCAGACGAGGGAGGAGGTGGAGATTCTCCAACAGTTCAGAAGTAATATCAGCATATCGGGCGAAATAAAAATTTGAAAGATGTGCTGGTTACCACTCTGTTTCAGGGAGAAGCCGGGGCGGAGTGCGGATCACCATTTTAGACAAGTTTTAAATACATCTCAGAACTAAATGTCGGGTCTAGGGGCTCCAGTATGGGAGGTATTTCATTTGAAGACCACCAACAAATTGTTATATGGAATTGAAATGTCTACAATGTGGAAACGTATATTGAGAAACTAGGAACTCACTTGGGAGCCAGACTCAAACACAATCTCTATCATATAAGTAAGGGAGTCGGTTAAAAGCACACTATAATCCACTTTAATCTCATCCAGTAGCTCAGTTAGCAATAGCAGGGTTGGAATCATAACCAGGGGTGGTCGCAAAACACAGACAGATCAAGGACGGTGTTGGATAAAAATTGGGTACTTGTATCCTACAGGCCTAATGAAAAGTATTAGAGACCTACACTTTTCTAACCTTGATCTGAACACTAACCTGAACCATCCCAACCCCAGTTATTCTAACTATTAACCCTAACCTTAAATCCAAAAACTTAACCTTAACCTTGACTATAACCTTCAATCCTAGCCTTAACCGGGGAAAGCAATCTCCAATTCTAGCCCAACTTTAAACCCAATCCTAAACCTAAACCTTAAACTATTGATCATAACCCTAACCCCCAGTCCAAACTTAATCATAAGCCTAATCCCTTGGTGTTACCCTAACTAATAACCCTAAACCTTGATTGTATCCTTAATCCTAACCCAACCCCTGACCTTAACCTGAACCCTAACCTTTAACCTTTACTTTTAACTGGAGAATCTCAACCTAACTCTAACCTTAACCCTAAACCCCAATCCTAAACCTAACCTTAAACCTTGATCATAAACCCTAACCCTAACTCCAGCCTCAAACTAACCCCAAACCTAACCCCTTTGGTTTACCCTAACTATTAATCCTAATCTTAAACCTAACCTTAACCTGGGATGTAACCTAATCCTAACCTGAACCCTGACCTTAAACCTGAATCCTAACCCTTAACCTCACTTTTAATTGAGCAATCCTTAACCCTTAACCCGAACCCGAACCCTAAACCTAACCCTAACCCTAACCCTAACCCTACCCTAACCTTGATTGTAACTCTGATCCATTACTCGAACCTAACCTTAACTTTACCTGAACGGAGTAATTCCCAACCCTAGCTTTAACCTTAACCCCAATCTAAACCTAACCTCAACCCGGAAATATAACCTCAGTTCTAATCCTAACCCCCAATCACAATCCTAATTCTTAACCCCACCTCAATCCCTGAACCTGACCAGATACCAACCTTAACTTGAACTCAAGCCTCAAAATCTAACCTTAAGACCCTAACCCCTTGGGACTCAAATGTGGATATAGGAATCACCACAGAGTCTGAAACAAAAGTTGAGAGACTAATTTTAACCGTGACACTGACAATCTTAATCGGTACTTTAAATTATAACCCTGGCATTTCATTAAAAATGTATTCTGAGGAGCCTCCGGAATGGAAAGTATGTATTGTTTGGTAGTGTTCTGGGTTTTATCCTCTTAGAGGAAAAAGGTTACTCTTATTGTTCTTTTTCAGGGATTAAACCATAAACATCTCCTTTGCGGATATCCCCAATTTCCTGTAGGACTATGATTGTATCAATAGAAGAAATAGAATTAGAGAACATGGCCCGGTGTATTTGTCCTCTTTGAAAGGGCAAATTGTTTCTCTAAACCCTAACCCTAACCCTAAACCCTAACCTCTAACCCTAACCCTAACGCCTTAACCCAACCCTAACCCCTCTAACCCTAACCCTAAACCCTAACCTAACCCTAACCCTAACCCTAACACTAACCAACTAACCCTAACCCTAACCGCTAACCCTAACCTAACCCCTAACCCTAACCCTAACCCCTAGAAAAAAACCTAACCCTAACCCCTAACCCTACCCTAACCCTAACCCTAACCTAACCCTAACCCTTAACCCTAACCCAACCTAAACCCTAACCCTAACCTAACCCTCAACCCTAACCCTAACCCTAACCGCTAACCCTAACCCCTAACCCTAACCCTAACCCTAACCCTAACCCCTAACCCTAACCCTAACCCTAACCCTAACCCTTAAAACCCCTAACCCTACCCTAAACCCTACCCAACCCCAACCCTAACCCCTTAAACCCTAACCCTAACCCTAACCCTCTATCAATAGGGAGAAATAGAAATTAGAGAAATGTGCCCGTGTATTTGGTCACTCTTGAAGGCAATTTCTCTTTAAACCTAACCCGCCAGAGCCACTGTTCTCTCCTCTAATTAGATACTATACCCAGAGAAACTTGAATCTCATATATCAGGAGCACTTTATATTATATTTTAATAATTCAATAGGAGAAATAGAATTTAGAGGAACATGTGCCCGTGTATTTGGTCCTCTTGAAGGGCAATTTCTCATTAAACTAACCCTAACCAACCCTAACCCTAAACCACCTAACCCTAACCCAACCCTAACCCCTAACCCTAACCCTAACCCTAACCCCAACCCCTAACCCTAACCCTAACCCTAACCCTTAACCCTAACCCTAACCTAACCCTAACCCTAACCCCTAACCCTACCCTAACCCTAACCCTAAACCTGAACCCTAACCCTAACCCCTAACCCTAACCCTACCCTAACCTAACCCTCTCTAGTTGAGTAATACTCTCTCAGTTCATTAGTAACACTCTCTCAGTTATGTAATACTCGCTCTCAGTTGAGTAATACTCTTCTCAGGTTTAGAAATACTCTCTCAGTTTGAGTAATTACTCTCTCAGTTTAGTAAAACTCTCTCAGTTAGTAATATCTCTCAGTAGTCATTACGTCTTCTATCTTTAGTAATACTCTCTCAGATTAGTAAAACTCTCAGTTGAGTAATAGTCTCTTCAGTGATACTTTTCTCAGTTAGTAATACTCTCTCGTTTAGTAATACTCTCTCAGTTAGTAATACTCTCTCAGTTGAGTAATACTCTCTCAGTGTTAGTAATACTCTCTCAGTTTAGTAATATTCTCTAGTTTAGTAAATCTCTCCAGTTGTAATATTCTATCAGTTTAGTAAACTCTCTCGCACTGAGTAATACTTCTCTCAGCTTGTTAGTAATACTCTCTCTAGTCTATAAAACTACTCTCTTCAGTTTTAATACTCTACTCAATTTTAAGTAAACACTCTCTCAGTGAGTAATAATCTCTCCGGTGAGTAATATTCTCTCAGTTGAGTAATACTCTCTCAGTCTAGTAATACTCTCTCAGTTGAGTAATACTCTCTCAGCTCTCTCAGTTTAGTAACACTCTCTCAGGTTAGTAATATTCTCTCAGTATAGTAATACTCTCTCGGGTTAATAATACTCTCTCAGGTTAGTAATATTCTCTCAGTTTAGTAATACTCTCTCGGGTTAATAATACTCTCTCAGTTTAGTAATACTCTCTCAGTTGAGTAATACCCTCAGTCTAGTAACAATCTCTCAGTGTAGTAAAACTGTCTCAGTTTAGTAAAAATCTCTCAGTTTAGTAATACTCTCTCAGTTTAGTAATATTCTCTTAGCTCTCTCAGTTTAGTAATACTCTCTCAGTTTAGTAATACTCTCTCGGTTTAGTAATACTCTCTCCGTTTAGTAACACTCTCTCAGTTTAGTAATTCTCTCTCAGTTGAGTAATACTCTCTCAGTTGAGTAATAATCTCTCAGTTTAGTAATACTCTCTCAGTTTAGTAATACTCTCTCAGTTTAGTATTACTCTCTCAGTTGAGTAATAATCTCTCCATTGAGTAATATTCTCTCAGTTTAGTAATACTCTATCAGTCTAGTAATACTCTCTCAGTTGAGTAATAATCTCTCCATTGGGTAATACTCTCCCAGTTTATTAATACTCTCTCATTTGAGTAATCCTCTCTCAGTTGAGTAATCCTCTCTCAGTCTAGTAATACTCTCTCAGTTGAGTAATATTCTCTCAGTTTAGTAACACTCTCTCCGTTGAGTAATATTCTATCAGTCTAGTAATACTCTCTCAGTTGAGTAATACTCTCTCAGTCTAGTAACACTCTCTCAGTTTAGCAATACTCTCTCAGTTGAGTAATAATCTCTCTGTTGAGTAATACTCTCTCAGTTTAGTAATACTCTCTCAATTTGGTAATACTCTCTCAGTTGAGTAATACTCTCTCAGTCTAGTAATACTCTCTCAGTTCTCTCTCATGTTAGTAATACTCTCTCAGATTAGTAACACTCTCTCAGTTAGTAATACTCTCTGTCAGTCTAGTAAAACTCTCTCAGTTTAGTAATATCTCTCAGTT
>NW_019946939.1:15923-22840 GCF_002910315.2 Salvelinus sp. IW2-2015 | reverse complement strand
GCAGACAAGGGAGGATGGGGACACCCTCGAACAGTTTAGAGTAATATCAGCATATCGGCGAAATAAGAATTTGAAAGATGTGCTGGTACACTCTGGATTCAAGGAGAAGCTGGTGCGGAGGGGACCACACTTTAGACAAGTTAAATACATTCAGAATAAATGGTCGGGTCTAGGGGCTCCAGTATGGGAGGGATTTCAATTGAAGACCACCAACATTGTATATGGAATTGAATGTCTGAAATGTGGGAAACTGTATATTGGAGAAACTAGGAACTCCTTGGAAGCCAGACTCAAACAACATCTATATCATATAAGTAAAGAGTCGGTTAAAACCATACACCCACTTTAGATCTCATCCAGTAGCTCAGTTAAGAATAGCAGGGTTGGAATCTAACCAAGGGTGGGCGCTAAAACATAGACAGATCAAGGAGCGAAGTTGGATCAACAAATTGGGTACTTGTAATCCCACAGGTCTTAATGAAAAATATTACAGATCCTAACCCTTCTAACCCTGACCGGGAAACATTAAACCTGAACCATCCTAACCCTAGTTTACCCTAACCTTAACCTGAGCAATCTTAGTCCAAACCCTAGCCAATTATCCCATTCCTAACCTTAACCACAATCTTAACCTCAAGTCTATTTCAATCCCTAACCCCTAACCCCAAACTTTGGCCCCAATACTGAAACTAAGTTTAACCCCAGCCTCAAACTTAACCCTAACTTGGACCCCAAGCCTAACCCCTTGGTTCACCCTAACTATAATCCTAAAACCTCATCTTAATTTTGACTATAACCTTAATCCTAATCTAAACCCTGACCTTAACTGCAGCAATCCCCACCCTAGCTCTAACCTTAACCCAAATCCTAAACTTAACCGCAACCCTGACAATAACCTTAGATTTAATCCTAACCCGAACCATAATCCTAACCTTAACCCCACCTCAAGCCCTAATCGCTAATCCTGAACCTTGACCTAGATTTGGACCTTAATTCGAACCAAAGCCTTAAACCTAATCTTAACCTTAACTCCAAGCCTAACCCTTGGACTTAAAACGTGGATGTAAGGAATCCCATAGGCTTGATAGAGATTAACCAGTCTAACCCTAACCGGATTCTTAAACTCGAACTCGGGCTCCATAAAGAGGTATCCTGAGAGCCTGGTAATTAGGGAGCATGTGTTGATGTATTGCCTGGGGGTTTATCCTCTTAGGGAAAATGTTATTTTTATATCTGTTTTCCTTCCGGTATGACCATAACCCCTTCTTTTGGGGAATATTCTCCTATATTAGATTATCTTAGAGATAGATTAAGTGCTGTATTGGTCCTCTTAAGGGCAATTTTTCTTAACCCTAACCCTAACCCTGACCCCTAAACCCTAACCCCCTAACCCTTTTCTTAGGTCTTTCCTTTTTTTTAACAGAATAAAACAATAAACCAACTAAATGCACAATATTCTTTTTATGTTCATATTTAACAACATTATGGTTGAATGAATCTCCTCCTCCTGCACTGTCACCCAGAAAAATAGGCATTTTAGAACTTACTTCAGTTTAATTTATGATCTTAGGACGACACCTACGGGCCTTTTTAAGTACTACACCTAATATAACAGATCCTCAGAAGAGGGATAAACAGGAGATAGGCCTGTGCACCGTAAAACAAACTAGCTGAAACGAAACACAATCATATTCAACCTAACCCTAACCCCCCCTAACCCAACTTCCTACCCTCCACTTCCCCCTCCGGTTTCCACATGTCAGAGATGGAAGTGGATCAACTGACTCAAAACTAGAAACCCTAACCCTAACCCTAACCCCTAAACCCAAGATCCTCATGCCTAACCTTAACCTCTAGACCCATACCTAATCTTAATTCATGACTGTTACTCTACCTAATTCCTGACCCTACCCCGAACCTCTGATAACCTTAACCTACGACCTCCTAATCTTAACGCCTAATTCCTAACCTACCTAACCTTAACCCTATACCCTCATACCTAAAAACTTACCTCTTAGACCACGCTCTGAGCTTGGCTCCTGGGCTCTATTCTTAGTTCTGAATCCCTGGTTTTTTAACACCAAGCCTTTTTTAAATTCTGATTCTGGTCTTTTTATATATATAAAAGTATTATAACGTCAAAAAATAAAGGGAACACTTAACAACACAATGTAACCTCCAAGTCAATCACACTTCTGTTGAAATCAAAACTGCACATTAGGAAGCAACAGCTGAAAATTGAACAATAGATTTCACATGCTGTTGTGGCAATGGAATAGCAAAAGGTTGGAAAATTATAGGCAATTAGCAAGACACCCCAAAAAAAGGAGTGATTCTGGCAGGTGGTGACCACAGATCACTTTCTTCAGTTTCTTATGCTTCCTGGCTGATGTTTTTGGTATTTTGAATGCTGGGGTGCTCTCACTCTAGTGGTAGCATAAGACGAGTCTACAACCACAAAGTGGCTGCAAGGTAGTGGTAAAAACAAGTTCATCAAGGATGCAAACGCAATGCGAGCTGTGGCAAAAGGTTTGCTGTGTTCTGTCAGCGTTTGTGGTGTCCCAGAGCATGGAGGCGCTACAGGAGACAGGCAGTAACATCAGGAGACGTGGAGGAGGCGTAGGAGGGCCAACAACCGAGCAGCAGGAGGCTACTCGCTTTGTGCAAGTTTGAGGTGCATGCCAGAGCCCTGCAAAAATGACCTCCAGCAGGCCAGCAATGTGCATAACCTACCACGTACCCGAAACTCTACCGCTCCACTAACCTAACCTTCTCCTTGCAGACTCTAATTCCCCACCCAACCCCGAGATCTCATATGCTAACTTAACCTTTTGGACCCCATACTGATACTAATTTAATCTGACTGTATCTAAATCCTGACCCTAACCGTTCTCCACCCGAACTCTAATCTAACTTAACCCGTAGCTCCTAATACCCTAACTTGCACAATTGGTGGCTGACTAAATACTTTTTTGCCCCACTGTATATTAGCTTCACTATTGTTATTTTACTGATGCTCTTTAATTTTTTTTTTTTTTTTTTTTTTAAGTTTTTTTAACTGCATTGTTGGTTAAGGGCTTGAAAGTAAGCATTTCACTGTAAGGTCTACTGTTGTATTTGGCGCATGTGACAATACAATTTGATTTCATTTAAACAATTAATTTAAGGGGAATTATCAAAACGTTTATTGCAAGACTACTAGTAGTTGGGAATACTGCAGCCAATGTTAATTGGTGATGTGTCCCAAATATATTTATATTATGAAAGTTTCTGACAGGATTGTCATCAAATAGTTTTCAATATATTCAACTCCCGAATGTTGTGAATAATAACAAGTAAATGGTATTATAATAAAAATAAAGTGTGTATGAAGTTTCAAAAACATTACAAGCAACCAGAATCAACTGGACACAGTAATACATAATGCAGGATTAATATTTAAATAAATGTATGATTTCTTAGAGTGGGTAAACTGAGCATTATGCAAAGTAGTTAGTCATGTATGTCAAGGGACTATGTTACAATATGTGCAATGTTATCATAAATATGGACGTTTCTTTACAGGTGTAATGGCACTAAGACACTGTAGTTGGTACACGGTGTTGGGTGCAGCACGTTTGAGGGCAGTGGAGAAGACATTTCAATTGATTCATTTACTCCAAGAACCATAGATTGTTTTGTAGTTCATAACATTAACACAACTGACAGGTGTTGCTTCACTGTAAATTGGGATCATGTTTCAATAACATTGGATATTTGATCAGGCTTAATGTTGCATACCTTGTCGTGTGCGCATGTGTAACAGTTTAGCTTCCGTCGCTCCTACCTGGGCTCGAACCAGGGACCCTCTGCACACATCGACAACAGCCACCCTCGAAGCATCGTTACCATCACTCCACAAAAGCGCGGCCCTTGCAGAGCAAGGGGAACAACTACTTCAAGGTCTCTGAGCGAGTGACGTCACCGATTGAAATCTAATTAGCACGCACCACCGCTAACTAGCTAGCTATTTCACATCGGTTACACATGCATGCCAACCAGGTGAGAATCACCAGAATTAATTGATACTTGATGAATCAGGTCTTCTCTGGTGTTTATCAGCCTCCTTTTGCCCTGATCCAAGCTCCACTTCATGGTTCCCTTCTGCAAGACACAATTGTGTGAAAATAAAGCGGAAGGAATGGGAACCCTATTCATTTGAAGCAGTACTGGGTATATGCCTAAAGTTTATTTTACCCTAATAAGCTTCAATGAAATATAAATATTCAAAAAGTGAACGTGCACATTAAATCTACTCTTTTCGAAAGCTAACATGTAACGTTAGACGTTAGCAAAGGTTTTACAAGGTTGTCACTAGCCAAATTTGCTTTATGTGAGCTTTTCTGTGTCTTCATGCTAATCGCGAGCTAGCACGGCTAACGCTAGCATTTAAATGAAACAAAAGAAGGCTGAAGAATTGCATACCATATAAGTTGTTGATAAACAGCAAATAAAGACAATAGTCCAAAAATCGGAACTACCAGGATTTTGAGCATCTCCGTTGTCTAATCTATGTAACGTTATGCTTGGCCTTGCATTCAAGCAACAATCTTGCTAGTATGTCATTTACCTTGATAGTATTAACACATTCCAAAATGTTTCGTGGCTGTTATAGTTTACATGTTTTTCAGCAGGGCTTTTAATAAAACTACAAAGACGGTGCCGTTCACTGCGGCTAGCAGTATGACCAGGCAAAGTTTGAGGCTAACTAAATGATATAACATGGCCGAGGTTCGAGGCTACCGACGTTAGCTAAATTAGCCTGCAAGTATCTGACTTAGCTTATGCTAAGCACTGCTGATCCTGGTGCTAGATWAATGTTAGCTGAATTTTATAGCCAGTGATGAGAAACAGATCCTTTACGATTCAGTAACAACAAATTTCAAAGACAAAACTGTTATCTTTTAAAGGTTCAACTCTACTTGCAGTGGAAAAGGAAGTTCCTTCAAACTGTGAAATCTGGTTGAAAGGAGGAGRTAGTAAAACTTGCATATTAAAGAACGCGTTAAGTTAGCGTGTGTAGGTGTATATTTAGCAGCTGTAGACGTTAACTTGACCTGTACAGGATCGCTTGCAGCCGTTTATTTAGGACATGTTGAACCGCCCTGCAAGCACATTTGCACGCTCTTATCTGGTGCGTTTAAGCGTTCATTTAGCGCGTGAAGACGTTAATTTAGCACCTACACCTGTTTACTTTACACACGTAGCATTAAAAAGATCGCGTTTTGACCACGTGCTTAAGACCKGAACGGCGTTCCATACAAAACAAAAGTGAAGTAATTAAGCACGAGGGGTAATGAGTAAGATTCTGTTTCCACATGTACAAGGGAATGCTTATCTGCCTTCCCAATGAAAATTAGTTAMAAAATTCAAGCCTATGGAAAATAGATTTTTATCTTTCTGAACGATTGACCATGTTGCCGGTTACATTTCGTTTTGAAAAGGGTGCTCCTCCCTCACCGTTTTTGGCGGTTCACGTCACGGGTCATAAACCTGTGCCCCGCGGCTCAGCATAATCGACTCCACCCAGTGATAAAACGTAATCATCACGTTTAAAAATGTTGCACTACTATAACTAAAATCCGTAGAACGGAAAACAAGTGATTTCAAGCTCAACAGTTTCCAAATCTCTGAACATGGTCCAAATTGTATAAAATAAAATATTTTATAAAAAATAATCGTGATCCGGAAGGGTTTCGTTTTGATGCCACGTCGGTTATGGTGGGAGCATAGAGAAGGATAGAGGCCTCTAGTAGCCAAAATGTGTTTTGACATAGCCAGCGTCATTGATYGCTTCCACAATTTTAACTTAGTCAACTGGGTGAGGCTTCCAACTTTATTGTCTGATCCCTCCTGATGACCTTATCATGTCCAATAGCGTCATTAGGAGGGATTGGCCAATCGCGGAGAAAAAAAAATACTATTTCAAGTTGAGATCGCCTCCATGTTTTTTTTCTGTGCGCTCAGACGCCAAAATAGAACAATATATGGATGCTTTCTCTATCATTCTCTATGGATGGGAGCCTTCCAAACTTTTTTTTTTTATATCACCCTGTCATCACAGAAACATAGAAGAAGTGACTGGCTGCGATTTCAACTGTTTGTTGTTGTAGCTTTCATTTATAACCACATTTTCATAGCATTTAGCCTACAGAATGCGTTCCCTTGGACTGTGTAGTTTGATGTTGCATGTGATGGTTGTTTGTTCCACGGAGTTGACGTTTGAGTTACCTGATAACGACAAGCAATGTTTCTATGAAGAGCTCCAGAATGGAGTGAAGTTTGACCTAGACTTTCAAGTAAGTGATTCAATATGTGGAGTTATGATGCCATTTCCCCATATGGTTGAGTTAGTTAGTGCATTGAACTACTTTATCTGATCCCATGCTCTAATTGTCCCTTCACACTCACTGGAAGAATGCAAAAAAGATTGCAGTTTTGAAACCTCAGTAAAAGTGCAGTAACTGTGGTTATACAACACTCTAACTGCGGTTAACAGCTCTCTACTGCGGTTACACAGCTCTCTAACTGCGGTTACACTGCACTCTAACTGCGGTTACACAGCCCTCTAACTGCGGTTACACTGCACTCTAACTGCGGTTATACTGCACTCTAACTGCGGTTATACTGCACTAACTGCGGTTATACAGCTCTCTAACTGCGGTTATACAGCACTCTAACTGCGGTTATACAGCACTCTAACTGCGGTTATACAGCTCTCTAACTGCGGTTATACAGCTCTCTAACTGCGGTTATACAGCACTCTAACTGCGGTTACACAGCACTCTAAACTGCGGTTACACAGCACTCTAACTGCGGTTACACAGCACTCTTAACTGCGGTTACACAGCACTCTTAACTGCGGTTATACAGCAGTG
>NW_019946939.1:0-15445 GCF_002910315.2 Salvelinus sp. IW2-2015 | reverse complement strand
ATTCAGACCCCTTGACTTTTCCCACATTTTATTACAGTCTTATTCTAAAACTGGCTAAATTGATGTAGATGTCTGGAAGTAGCTGGTAAGTTAGTACAGAACGCTCGGATTAACCCTTAAAGAGATGGGTGGGGCTAAGGCTTAAGAGGGTGTGAACAATGCTGAATGGCTGTAGACAAAGAAGGGCTCTCCAATAGTAAGAGCTCTTCACCAGATACCAAAACATTGAAAGATGGTTTTCTCAAAAGGGAGTTTACAAGTTGATCGACTTTCAAAGCAGAATTACTTTCCCGTTGTTTCCTCAAATGCAGTGTATGATATACCATTTTGTAGCTCTGAGTCTCTACTTTTATCCAATGTAAAAAAACAGAAATTTAAATGTTGCTACATAAGACCGAATCCAGGTGGTGAGTCACATTTACATAAGTTTTCAACCCTTTACTCAGTACTTTGTCGAAGCACCTTTGGCAGCGATTACAACCTCGAGTCTTCTTGGGTATGCTACAAGCTTGGCACACCTGTATTTTGGTAAGTCTCTCCCATTCTTCTCTGAAGATCCTCTCAAGCTCTTGTCAGATTTGATGGGGAGCGTCGCTGCACAGCTATTTTCAGGTCTCGCCAGAGATGTTCTATTGGGTTCAAGTCCGGGTTCTGGCTGGGCCACTCAAGGACATTCAGGGACTTGTCCCAAAGCCACTCCTGTGTTGTCTTGGCTGTGTGCTTGTTGTCCTGTTGGAAGGTGAACCTTCGCCCCAGCCTGAGGACCTGAGTGCTCTGGAGCAGGTTTTCATCAAGGATCTCTCTCTACTTTGCTCCGTTCATCTTTCCCTCGACCCTGACTAGTCTTCCGAGTCCCTGCCGCTGAAAAACATCCCCACAGCATGATGCTACCACCACCATGTGTCACCGTAGGAATGGTTCCAGGACGTGACGCTTGGCATTCAGGCCAAAGAGTTCAATCTTGGTTTCATCATACCAGAGAATTTTGTTTCTCATGGTCAGAGTCCTTTAGGTGCCTTTTGGCAAACTCCAAGCGGGCTGTCATGTGGTTTTTACCGAGGAGTGGCTTCATTCTGGCCACTCTACCATAAAGGCCTGATTGGTGGTGTGCTGCAGAGATGGTTGTCTTTCTGGAAGGTTCTCCCATCTCCACAGAGGAACTCTGGCGCTCTGTCAGAGTGACCATTGGGTTCTTGGTCACCACCCTGACCAAGGCCCTTCTCCCCCGATTTGCTCAGTTTTTGGCCGGGCGGCCAGCTCTAGGAAGAGTCTTGGTGGTTCCAAACTTCTTCCATTAAAGAATGATGGAGGCCACTGTTTGCTTGGGAGACCTTCAATGCTGCAGAATTTTTTTACCCTTCCATGCACCATTAACTGTGGGACCTTATACAGACAGGTGTTTGCCTTTCCAAATCATGTCCAATCAATTGTATTTACCACAGGTGGACCAATCAAGTCGTAGAAACATCTCAAGGATGATCAATGGAAACAGGATGCACCAGCTCAATTCTGAGTCTCATAGCAAAGGGTCTGAATACTTATGTAAATAAGGTGTTTCTGTTTTAATACATTTGAAAACAATTCTAACCTGTTAATGCTTTGTCATTTTGGGATATTGTGTGTAGATTGATGAGGAAAATATGTAGTTTTAGCAATTTTAGAATAAGGTTAACATCACAAAATGTGGAAAAGGGGACGGGGTCTGAATACTTTCCGACTGTATATAAAAATACAATATAAACGCAACAAGTGTTGGTCCCATGTTTCATGAGCTGAAATATAAATCCCAGAAATGTTCCATACGCACAAAAAGCTTATTTTGCTCAAATTGTGTGCGCACATTTGTTTACATCCCTGTTAGTGAGCATTTCTCCTTTGCCAAGATAATCCATCCACCTGACAGGTGTGGCATATCAAGAAGCTGATTAAACNAAAAAAAAAATGAAATATTACATTTGTGACCCGATTCAGGAAACTCGGCGTATGTGGCGAGTCACGACTTCACAGGAGGCTGTTTGAACGTAAAACATATTTTATCAAAATGCATTTTTTGGCAGAAATGCCTTCTCGAACATGTGAACTTTCTTGTTTATTTTTTTATTTCACTTTTTAAAAATTTTAAATTTCACCTTTATTTAACCAGGTAAGCTAGTTGAGAACAAGTTCTCATTTACAACTGCGACCTGGCCAAGATAAAGCAAAGCAGTTCGACATATACAACACAGAGTTACACATGGAATAAACAAACAGTCAGTAATACAATAGAAAGTCTATATACAGTGTGTGCAAATGAGGTAAGATAAGGGAGGTAAGGCAGTAWATAGGCCATGGTGACGAAGTAATTACAATATACCAATTAAACACTGMAGTGATTGATGTGCAGAAGATGAATGTGCAAGGAGATACATGTGCCTTAATATCTAACTTGTATGCCATCTGTAAATACGAATAKAATTGTTAAATTACGAGCCTAGTTGGTTTAGCCACAGAAAAAGAAAGCAACCTTCCCGCTAGCCTTGATTGGCTGAGATAATGYGTGGGCTGGACATGCCGAGAGATGAGTTTGGATTGGTTTGCCATATAGCACGCGCCTGTCTATTGGAGCTGGTCAGTATGTCTAGGTAATCGTGTCAAACGTGGCTTTTTTTGGTTAGTTACCTGCAGATTCATGCAGGGTAGTACGTCATGAGTTGTGTTTATGGTCCATTGTTTAGCTAGCTAGCTACATTTCTTAACAAAAGACTCCACTCGAATTTTGACAAAGTATTTACATTTCAAGTTAGTGTACTGTTAGCTAGCTAACGTTAGCTGGCTGGCATGCTAACTGACGTTACATCATGCATTGCGATTCATTGTTTACCTAGCTAGCTATCTAGCTGCATTTCTTAACAAAAGACTCTCGTCTTAGTGAGCCAGAGCGCAGAATAACTGATGCATTTTTGAACGCTCAACACCCGTTGAATATGTCCGTTGTCAGTAAACGTCGGCAACAAAGCGTAATTCAATTGTTGCCAGTGGCACAGTTAGTCACCAACGCTCCTGATAACATGAAAACTGCCTAACCAGCTCTGCTAGTGTGAGTAAAATGGTCAGAGTGGGGTGTTCTCTCATTATGAAAACTGCCTAACCAGAAGTAGCTAGCCAATGTGAGCCAATTGGCCAGAGCCTCCATTGTGCGCTCTGAACGCGAAACGCTCTGAATTTACAAACGGACAATCTTGACAGCACAGTTGCAGTCACCAACGCTRTGGATAACATACTGTAACAGCCTAAACAGCTCTGCTAGGGTGAGTAATGTTCAGTGAGCTGTTCTCTCTCTCTTAGATGTCTGGAAGTAGCTGGTAAGTRAGTACAGAACGCTCGGATCAACCCTTAAAGAGATGGGTGGGGCTAAGGCTTAAGAGGGAGTGAACAATGCTGAATGGCTGTAGACAAAGAAGGGCTCTCCAATAGTAAGAGCTCTTCACCAGATACCAAAACATTGAAAGATGGTTTTCTCAAAAGGGAGTTTACAAGTTGATCGACTTTCAAAGCAGATTAAGGTAGGTTCTAGTGGCAGATGACCTTGTAATACAATATCTTGTGTTGGCTGAAACACTAACCCAGTATTATAGAATGTATCATATATATAATAGGATCTTATGTGTTGGCTGCAACACTGCCCTTCTTTGTCGCTGAAGAAGCTCCTGAGAATGAGAACCTGTCCAATGCTGACAGTGAAAAGGATGATAGTTTCTCCTATCGACCAATAGGACACGCGCTCATGGAGGTCCTCTGCTCTGATGCGGTCATGAGCCTCCGTAACCGCATACCAGGTCTGAGAGTCAGACACTACCTTCAGGATCTCATGGATGGACAGACAGGCCGACTCCATCTGGAGAAGAGACAAGATTATTTATATAAACATCCTTAGAGGGCACTATCGCGGTTGAAACAACTATAGCGTTGGGGCCCTTTCTAGAAACAACCTCTAAAGGATCTGGTGGAGATTTGAACGGTTTGGGTATCAGCCTACAGAGATCTACTACCATGGACTGTTTCCACATCTAATATGTCAAGTGCCTAGGGGGTGGGCTTAGTTAGTCATATATCGCTCTAGGAGTAAGGGATGGTTTCTGGACGGGCCTAGCTGGACGGGCCTAGCTGAAAAGGTACCTAGAGGATAGCTGCGCTTAGCAACACGGATCTAGTGACATACAACTAGCGCTGCTTTCAATTGGATTGCACAAAAACAATTAGCTGGGAAGCCAGAAGTTAAATACAATTCTATTTCAACTTACTGTGCCTGTGGGCAGGAAGGTTGGTCATTATGACGGGGGGGGGATTTGTGACAAAATATCAGAAGGGGTCGTATTTAAAACAGACTTTCCAAACGTGGATCATTTTTAGACCCCTTCCTTCTGCTTATCTCATGTCAAAATAAGAGTCCTGCACATAATGTTGGAAGAAAGAAAAATAATAACTTGTGGGTGGCGTTTATCATACAGTGGACCGTTTTTGTGCAACCCATTCAATTACATTTGACATTTTTAGTCATTTAGCAGACGCTCTTATCCAGAGCGACTTACAGTAGAGTGCATACATTTTATTACATACATTTTATTACATTTTTATTTTTTTTACATACTGAGACAAGGATATCCCTACGGGCCAAACCTCCCTAACCCGGACGACGCTATGCCAATTGTGCGTCGCCCCACGGACCTCCCGGTTGCGGCCGGCTGCGACAGAGCCTGGGCGCGAACCCAGAGACTCTGGTGGCGCAGCGAGCACTGCAATGCAGTGCTCTAGACCACTGCGCCACCCGGGAGGTGAATGCAGCGCTAGTGTCTGTCAATAGACCGGCGTCGCTAAGAGCAGCATAACCTCTAAGTACCTCTCCAGCTAGGTCTTCTGTGATCTACTGTACCTGTGTAGTGATCTTACCTTTATTATAGAAAATGGCATAGATATCTAGATTAGATACATGCTGAACAAAAATATATATCCAATCAATTCAAAACTTGTACTGAGTTACAGTTCATAAACGTTAAATCCGTCAAATTCATTAGGCCTTAATCTATGGATTTCACATGATTGGGCCCAGGCCCACCCACTTGGCAGCCATTGGCAGCCAGCCCACCACTTGGCAGCCAGGCCCACCAACTGGGGAGCAAGGCCAGTCATTCCAAATGAGTTCTTCCCCACAAAAGGGATTTATTACGGACAGTTTTCTTTTACATTGGATAAAAGTAGAGACTCAGAGCTACTAAATGGTATATCATACACTGCATTTGAGGAAACAATGGAAAGTAATNGCGGGGATGCGAGCTTCAACTGGAAGCCAGTGGAGAGAGCGAGAGGGGGGTGACGTGAGAGAACTTGGGAAGGTTGAACACCAGACGGGCTGCGGCGTTCTGGATGAGTTGTAGGGGGTTTAATGGCACAGGCAGGGAGCCCAGCCAACAGCGAGTTGCAGTAGTCCAGACGGGAGATGACAAGTGCCTGGATTAGGACCTGGCGCGCTTCCTGTGTGAGGCAGGGTCGTACTCTGCGAATGTTGTGTAGAGCATGAACCTACAGGAACGGGTCACCGCCTTGATGTTAGTTGAGAACGACAGCGTGTTGTCCAGGATCACGCCAAGGTTCTTAGCACTCTGGGGAGGAGGACACAATGGAGTTGTCAACCGTGATGGCGAGATCATGGAACGGGCAGTCCTTCCCCGGGAAAAGAGCAGCTCCGTCTTGCCGAGGTTCAGCTTGAGGTGGTGATCCGTCATCCACACTGATATGTCTGCCAGACATGCAGAGATGCGATTCGCCACCTGGTTATCAGAAGGGGAAAGGAGAAGATTAATTGTGTGTCGTCTGCATAGCAATGATAGGAGAGACCATGTGAAGGATATAGACAGAGCCAAGTGACTTGTGTATAGCGAGAATAGGAGAGGGCCTAGAACAGCGCCCTGGGGGACACCAGTGGTGAGAGGCACGTGGTGCGGAGACAGATTCTCGCCACGCCACCTGGTAGGAGCGACCTGTCAGGTAGGACGCAATCCAAGCGTGGGCCGCGCCGAGATGCCCAACTCGGAGAGGGTGGAGAGGAGGATCTGATGGTTCACTGTATCAAAGGCAGCCGATAGGTCTAGAAGGATGAGAGCAGAGGAGAGAGAGTTAGCTTTAGCAGTGCGGAGCGCCTCCGTGACACAGAGAGAAGCAGTCTCAGTTGAATGACTAGTCTTGAAAACCTGACTGAATTGATCAAGAAGGTCATTCTGAGACATACTGACCAGCTTCATATTATAAAACAGGATTACCTACACATACTGACCAGCTCATATTTATAAACAGGATTACCTACACATACTGACCAGCTCATATTATAAACAGAAGCCTGCTACATGGCAGACCAATCCGAACTCAATCTCTCGGCATGTCCAGCCCCCTCATTATCTCAGCCAATCATGGCTAGCGGTAAGGTTGCTGTCTTTTTCCATGGCTAAACCATCTAGGCTCATAATTTAACTATTTTATTCGTATTTACAGATGGCATACAAGTTTGTTATTAAGGCAACATGAAGGCACACAGAAGGCATTTTCTGCCAAAAAAAATGCATTTTGATTAAAAAAAAAGAGTTGATGTTCAAATGTGAAGTATTTCCTGAAACTTATCACAAATATGGGTTGTATTTACAATGGTGTTTGTTCTTCACTGCGTTGACCTTTTCTTGTGGCAACAGGTCACAAATCTTGCTGCTGTGATGGTACACTGTGGTATTTCACCCAGTAGATATGGAAGTTTATCAAAATTGAATTTGTTTTCAAACTCTTTGTGGATCTGTGTAATCTGAGGGAAATATGTGTCTCTAATATGGTCATACATTGGGCAGGAGGTTAGGAAGTGCAGCTCAGTTTCCACCTCATTTTGTGGGCAGTGTGTGCTCATAGCCTGTCTTCTCTTGAGAGCCAGGTCTGCCTACTCAATAGCAAGGCTATGCTCACTGAGTCTGTACATAGTTCAAAGATTTCCTTAATTTCAGATCAGTCACAGTGGTCAGGTATTCTGCCACTGTGTACTCTCTGTTTAGGGCCAAATAGCATTCTAGTTTGCTCTGTTTTTTTGTTAATTCTTTCCAATGTGTCAAGTAATTTCTCTTTTCGTTTTCTCATGATTTGGTTGGATCTAATTGTGTTGCTGTCCTGGGGCTCTGTTGTGGGGCTCTGTCGTGGGGCTCTGTCGTGGGCTCTGTCGTGGGGCTCTGTCGTGGGGCTCTGTCCTGGGGCTCTGTCCTGCGGGCTCTGTCCTGGGGCTCTGTGGAGTCTGTTTGTGTTGCTGTCCTGGGGCTCTGTCCTGGGGCTCTGTCCTGGGGCTCTGTCCTGGGCTCTGTGGAGTCTGTTTGTGTTGCTGTCCTGGGGCTCTATGGAGTCTGTTTGTGTTCCTGTCCTGGGGCTCTGTCCTGGGGCTCTGTCCTGGGGCTCTGTCCTGGGGCTCTGTCCTGGGGCCCTGTGGAGTCTGTTTGTGTTGCTGTCCTGGGGCTCTGTCCTGGGGCTCTGTCCTGGGGCTCTGTCCTGGGGGTCTCTTACAAAGCCCCTGCTGTAGCGAGTGTGAATTTCAGACCGGGATAATGAAGAAAAGAAAGAAATGAGGAGAGAAAAGTTAGATAAAGATAGAAGGAAGGTAGAGGAGGGGTTACCTCAGCTACACAGGTGGCTGGTGGCACTTTAATTGGGAGGACGTGCTCATAGTAATGGCTGGAGTGGTATTTCCTGTGGTTTTCACGTGTTTGATACCATTCACTTCATTACAGCTGCCTGCAGGCAGGCAGACAGCAGCAGGCAGGCAGGCAGGCAGGCAGGCAGCAGGCAGGCAGGCAGACACCTCGGAGAGAAAAGAGAGTGAGGTTGTTAGCTAAAATGAGCAGTGTGTGACAGAGAGGGAGAGGGAAACAGAGGAGAAGAGAGGAGATTTAGCAAAAAAGGAAAGAGAGAGAGGGAAAGGATAAAGACGGTGGAAGAGAGAGAGGGAAAAGAGAGGTGGAGAGGTAGAGAGAAGGAGGGACAGAGAGAGAATAGTTAGTTAGCCAGTCAGGAGCTGTTGGCAGTAAAGCTGTTTTTCTTTAAGTCCTGTTATCTAAGTCCTGTTATCTATGTCACTTTGACAACAGCCATATTTTTACTGGATTCAAAAACATGGTCCTCCCTTAACTTTGGGGATGTGTAAAAACTTTGGGAGAGGGGAGAGGGGGAGAGGGGAGAGGGAGAGGAGAGAGGAGAGAGGAGAGAGGAAGAGAGGAGAGAGGAGAGAAGAGAGAGAGAGAGAGAGAGAGAGAGAGAGAGAGAGAGAGAGAGAAGTCTTCCAGCTGGGAAGTGTAAAAAGAGACCATTCATATTCTATCTTCGATTGAAATGTCAAATGCATCGTGAGTGTGTGTTCTGCCAGCTGTAGCACAGTGTTTATATTAGTAGTAGTCCTGACGTTATCAGTTCGGTCTGTGGTCCTGCCGTTATCAGTTCGGTCTGTAGTCCTGACATTAATCAGTTCTGTCTGTAGTCCTGCCGTTATCAGTTCAGTCTGTTAGTCCTGACGTTATCTGTTCGGTCTGTAGTCCTGACGTTATCAGTTCGGTCTGTAGTCCTGCCGTTTATCAGTTCGGTCTGTAGTCCTGACATTATCAGTTCTGTCTGTAGTCCTGCCGTTATCAGTTCAGTCTGTAGTCCTGACTTATCTGTTCGGTCTGTAGTCCTGACGTTATCAGTTTCGGTCTGTAGTCCTGACGTTTATCAGTTCGGTCTGTAGTCCTGACGTTATCAGTTCGTCTGTATCCTGACGTTTATCTGTTCAGTCTATAGTCCTGCCGTTATCAGTTCGGTCTGTAGTCCTTGACGTTATTCAGTTCGGTCTGTTAGTCCTGACGTTATCAGTTCGGTCTATAGTCCTGACGTTATCAGTTCGGTCTGTAGTCCTGACGTATCAGTTCAGTCTGTAGTCCTGACGTTATCAGTTCGGTCCTGACGTTATCACTTCCGCGTCTGTAGTCCTCGCGTTATCAGTTCGGTCTGTAGTCCTGACGTTATCAGTTCAGTCTGTAGTCCTGACGTTATCAGTTCGGTCTGTAGTCCTGACGTTATCAGTTCGGTCTGTAGTCCTGGCGTTATCAGTTCGGTCTGTAGTCCTGACGTTATCAGTTCAGTCTGTCACTGAGGCCCTTACTTGTACTGCCTACAGTGTAAAGCATTACATGTTACTACATTGGCCCTCCTAACCACCTGACACGAGACTGAATCCAAACATTACACTCATGATTTTATATGCAGTTTACATTTACTTGCCTTTTTGCTACATTTTTTTTACAGCAACATCTGAAAATACTCTGGATACGTCCAGTAACAGGAGGAGAATATTCCTGGAAAATGTTGGTTAGGTGCAACATAAGACAAACAAATTAAAAGTTTTTTTTTTATTACCTTTTTAAGTCAGTTAAGAACAAATTCTTATTTACAATGACGGCCTACTGGGGAACAGTGGGTTAACTGCCTGTTCAGGGGCAGAAGGACAGATTTTTACCTTGTCAGCTCGGGGGATTCAATCTTGCAACCTTCCGGTTACTAGTCCAACGCTCTAACCACTAGGCTACCCTGCTGGTTTGAGTGAGAGGACTAACTAGTGTGCCCAGTGGCTAAACACCTCTCTGAAGTGTGCACGTGTCCTAAATCATTTCAATTCACTTTTATGACTCGAAGAAGCGTCTTCAGCTATGATTTTGTTTTGGAGCTCTCCCAGCTGGGAGAGCACACTGGTATTTGTATGAAGCCATGTCATCAGGTAACTGTACATCTAACATAGTGATCATAGACGTTGACTCTGTAAATGACATGAGTTTTATGATCTGGAAATGTGAAAATGAACATTACTCACTTGTGTTTGGCTTGCTTGATATTAAAGCGATATTTATTATAAAACCTCAACGTCTCATCTTTCAAAATACATATAGTCCTCTTAATTTACAGCATTTTCCCCCCAGTCAGACAACAATCATTTCAACAAAAGTAGCTCCATATTCTGAAGGGATGAGGGGGCAACTTGCTGTGGTTCTCCAGTTCAGAAGGTCTGTCAGTCTAAACCCACACAGAGGCTGTGAAGAACAGAGCCAGAGCTCTGACGTCATGTATAACACGTTACTGTTCAGACACTAGGTTCCAATTTAGCCGTTTATCAGTGCCCAAATCTGACATTTTCAATGTGTAAAGGGTTAAATGGGGTTAGTTCTATTGTTATAAGTCTAGAATGTTAGTTGTTGATCAGGTCTGGTGGGTTCTTAGTTCTATTATTAAGTCTAGAATGTTAGTTGTTGATCAGGTCTGGTGGGTTCCTCTTAGTTTATTATTAAGTTAGGAATGTTAGTTGTTGATCAGTCTGGTGGGTCTCTTATTCTATTATTAAGTCTAGAATGTTAGTTTGTTGATTCAGGTTGGTGGTCTATTTCTATTATTAAGTCTAGAAATGTTAGTTGTTGATTCAGGTCTGTGGGTTCCTTAGTTCTATTATTAAGTCTAGAGATGTTAGTTGTTGATCAGGTCTGGTGGGCTCTTAGTTCTATGCTATTATTAAGTCTTGACTAGCTTCTCATTTCCGTCGCTTTTGAGCCCACTCTGTGATGAATACCTCTCTTGATGATACTTACTAAGTCTGCTGATTTAAGAGTTAAGTAATAAAACTTCATTGAAAAGCTGTTATATTCTTTTGTTGATTAGGGTTAGGGATCGTAGTCTTGTGTTCTCTTCTCATCTCCTATTGACCGCTTCCACTTTTGGTTGAATACCTCCTTTTGATGATAACTGACCTGTAGTGAAGTTTTTCGATTGTTGAGGCTGGTTGCCTGTAGCTCCTGGTCATTCATTGCTTTGATCAGCTTCACAAGAGTCTCAAGGTAAGGGTCATCAGCTACCTGTTTCCCAATTCCTTTCTGTTTTTCAAGTTGGCTGGTAAGTCTTGGGTATGACGGATATCAATTCACTTTTTTTTCTTCCCTTACCTTTTAAACCCTCAGAGCCCAGACCCGTCGTCTGACACCCTCTTTATAACCCCTCAGAAGCCCAGGATCCGTCGTCTAGCACCTCTTTACCTCCAGAGCCCAGGACCCGTCGTCTCACACCTCTTTAACCTCAGAGCAGGACCCTACGTCTACACCCTCAGTGGCATGACACCACACACTGCACCCTCTGACCAGTCTAAGCACCAGTAGACAGGTTATTATTCCATCTTCCAATTTCCCTTATTGTTTTTGCCTGGTCATCCCTTTCTTTTTCCTTCTCTCTATGGCTTTCTTTCAAGTGGGTTTCTTATAGTCTGATTTGGCTCGCTGCTGCTGGGTCATTTTGGTTCCTCCACTTCCTGATCGTCCTCCGCCTGGCTTGTCCAATGGCAGCAATAATGGACCAATACAATGCTTGCATTTTCTAACAGCATGAACAAAAGAAAAAGAGAAAGATAAGGAATACTGTTAAACTCGACAGACAAAGGAAGGAGGAGGAGGTACTGGAGGAGAGGAGGGTATGGAGTGGTATGGAGGGAGATGGTGAGGAGGGGTATGGAGGGAAGAGGAGGAGGTATGGAGAGAGGAGGAGGTATGAAGGGAGAGGTGGAAGGTAGAGGTATGGAGGAGAGGTGGAGAGAAGGTGGAGGAGTGGTTGTAGGGAGAGGTGAGGAGGAGATATGTAGGGGAGGTGAGGTGGAGTATGGGAGGAGAGGGAGAGGAGGTGGAGGAGAGGTATGAGCGAGAGGAGGGAGGTTCATGGAGTGGAGATTGTGGAGAGGGTATTAAAGGAAGGTGGAGGATACGGAGGGAGAGGTGGAGGAGAGGTTTAGGGAGAGTGGAGAGGAGAATAAATGTAGGGAGTAGGTGGGAGGAGATATTAGGGAAGGTGGAGGAGGAGTATGTAGGGAGAGGTGGAGGAGGAGATATGTAGGGGAGAGTGAGAGGAGGGGAGGTATGGAGGAGAGGTGGAGGAGGGAGATATGTACGGCGAGAGGTGGAGGAGGAGGTATGTATGGGAGAGTGGAGGAGGAATATGTAGGGAGAGTGGAGGAGGAGATATGTAGGAGAGGTGGAGGAGGAGGTATGGACGGAGAAGGTGGAGGAGGAGGTATGTAGGGAAGGTTTGGTGGAGGATAGGAGGTATGTAGGGAGAGTGGAGAGGAGATTATGGGAGGGAGGGTGGAGGAGGAGATATGTTAGGGAGAGGTGGAGGTAGGAGATAATGTAGGGAGAGGTGATGGTGATGTATGTAGTGAGAGGTGAGGAGGCAGATATCTAGGAGAGTGGATGGAGAGGAGAGTATGGATGGAGAGGTGGATGGAGGAGATATGGTGGGAGAGGTGGATGGAGGAGGTATAAGAGGGAGAGTGGAGGAGGAGATATTAGTGAGATGGTGAGGAGGAGATATGTAGGGCGAGGTGGAGGAAGAAGGTATGGAGGAGAGGTGGAGAGGATTGGAGGGAAGTGGAGAGGAAGATAGTAGGAGAGGGTGGGGAAGATATGTAGGCGAGAGGTGGAGGGAGGGTGGTAGATAATGTGGGAGAAGGTGGAGGAGGAGTAGAGGGGGAGAGTGGAGGAGGGGTATGGCGAGAGTGGGGCTGAGGCTATTAGGCTCGGTGAGGGGAGGAGTAAGATATGTAGGGGAGAGGTGGAGGTGAGGAGTATAGGAGGTGAGAAGGTGAGGAGGAATATGTAGGAGAAGGGTGGCAGAGGAGGTAATATGGAGGAGAGTGGAGAGATAGTGTAGGGCTGAGAGGTGGAGGAAGGAGCTATGTTAGGGAGAGGTGGGAGGAGGAGATAGTAGGTGAGAGGTGGAAGAGGGAGATAGTAGGGCGTGAGAGGCTGGATGGAGGAGAATGTAGGGCGAGAGGTGGAGGCGGAGTAGCAGGGAGAGGTGGAGGAGGAGGTATGGAGGGAGAGGTGGATGGAGGAGGTAATGGAGGGAGAAGGTGGAGTGAGATATTAGGGAGGGTGAGGAGAAGTATGTAGGAAGAGGTGGAGGAGGGTTATGTAGATGGAGGGTGGAAGAGGGTATGTAGGAGAGGTGGAGAGGAGGTATAGAGGGAGCGGTGAGGAGGAGTATAGGGGCGGAGGTGCGATGGTGAGGAGTATGTAGGCTGAAGGTGAGGAGGAGATTGTTAGGGAGGGTGGAGGAGCGGAGGTATAGAGGGAAGAGTGGACACCACGGAGAGATTAGGGAGAGGTGCATGAGGAGGTAGAGGAAGGTGGAGGAGGAGTATGGAGGGGAGGTGGAGGAGGAAATGTAGGGGAGAGGTGGAGAGGAGATATAGGAGAGGTGGAGGAGGAGAGTAGGAAGGGAGTGGGGAGGAGATATGGAGGGCGAGAGGTGGAGGAGGGAATGTAGGTGAGGGTGGAGGAGGAGATATGAGGGAGAGGTGGAGGAGGAAGGTTGTAGGTGGACAGGAGGAGGTATGAGGGGAGAGTGGAGGAGGGAGAAGGAGGGAGAGGGTGAAGGCAGGAATTAATGTAAGGTGAGAGGTGGAGGGGAAATAATGCTAGGAGAGGGTGGATGGGAGGGTGGTGGGAGAGTGGAGGTGAGAAGGAAAGGTGGAGGAAGGAGATTCATTGCTAGGTGGAGAAGGGGGTGGAGGAGGAGGTATGGAGGCGAGTGAGGGTGTTATGTAGGAGAGTGGAGGAATGGAGATTATGTAGAGAAGGTGGAGGAGGAGATATTGTAGGGAGGGCTGGATGGAGGTGTGGGTAGATAGAAGAGGATGGAGTTGTGGGGAGAGTGGATGGGGTGTGGCGGAGAATCGGGAGTGGATCGGGAGGTGTGGGAGGATTAGGTGGAGGGGTGTGGGAAGGAAGAGATGGAGATAGATCACGGGCAGATGTGGGGGATGAGAGGCGGGCGGACGGTGAGAGGGGGTGTGGGGAGAGAGGAGAGGGGGTTTCAGCTGAAATCGTGGATCTTATTCCACCTAGTTAAAGGCTGTTGAGCGAACACGTATGAAGTAACGTCTCTTCTTCCTTCTTTTCTGGGTTCTTGTTTTATCATATTCATCTTTTTCAACTAAGGGTGAGATTGAGGGGTTGTATATATTTAAAAACACAGTGCAGTCAAGTCCAGAACAGGTCAAAACGTCACATACACACACACATTCACACACATAGGTGTACCACACAGTACACACAGTAGACACAACAAACACTATACTCACACACACCACAATCACAAATTTTTACTCCTCATCACTCCACACACACACAACAATTTTGTTTTTTTCTTTTTATAAGTTATATATATCTTTTCTACTTATGCTATTTTTTTTTTCTGTTTTTTTTTTTTGTTCTTTACACACACATATGAGGCATAGTCTAGTAACTATTCCTTAAGATAGTCTCAGTAATAATTACTAGGATCAGTCTCCGTAATACCCTAGGATAAGTCCTCAGTAACTATCCCCTAAGGATAGTCTCAGTTAACTCACTCCTAAGATAAGTTCCGCCAGTAAATAATCCGCATAAGGGGAGCAAAGAGAAGGAGAGGGAACCCAAAGATGAAGACCGAGACACAGAGATGAGAGCAGAGAAGAGAGAGATATTATATATATTATAAATTCTGTAATTCTTTATGTTTTGAACTTCTGTTATGTGTAAGTTTCTTGTTACATCTTTTGTATTGTTATTTCACTTTTCTTTGTATAATATCTTTACCTCCTTGCTTTGGGCAATGTTATAACCACATTTTCCCATGAACGCCCCCTTGAATTATTGAATTTGAGAATCGAGACAGAGACAGACGACATGAGAACAGAGCACAGGAGACAGGGACAGAGACACAGGAGACAAGAGACAGAGAACTAGAGAGAGGAGAGAAGAGAGAGAGAGAGCTCGAAGGAAGAGAGGAGAAGGAGGAGAGAGCAGAAGGAGAAAGAGAGAAGGAGAGAGAGAGAGGAAGAGAGAGAGAAGGAGAGAGACGAAGAGGAGAGACGAGGAGAGAGAGAAGACTCAATTATCACCTCATAAAGAGTGAGGCAAGAGTGAGAAGAGTGGGAGAACAGAGCGGTAGGGTAGAAGAGAGAGAGAGGTATGAAGTAAGAGAGAGGGTAGAAGAAAGAGGAGGTTAGAGAGAGAGGTAGTAGAGAGATAGGGGGTAGAGAGAGAAGTAGAGAGAGGTAAAGAAGAGAGGCTAGCGAGGTAGTAGAGGAAGAGAGAGGTAGAGGAGAGAAGAGAGTAGAGAGAGTAGAGAAGGAGAGGTTAGAGAGGATGACGAGAGGTATCAGAGAGGTAGAGAGGAGGTAAGAAGAGGTAGAGAGAGAGAGAGCAATGGTCAGAGAGAGAGAGAGAGAGGTTAGAGAGAGAGGTAGACGAGAGGTAAGGAGAGAGAGAGAGATGGTTGGAGAGAGAGAGAGAGGTAGAGAGAGAGGTAGAGAGAAGAGGAGAGCGTAGAGCGAGAGAGAGGAGACTCA
>NW_019946938.1:19033-26369 GCF_002910315.2 Salvelinus sp. IW2-2015 | reverse complement strand
CCTCTCGCTGCAGCTGAGACTGTATCATGGCCTTTATGTTCATCCATAACACAGAACAGATCACTGCTGATCGGTACGACAGTAAACCTCCACAGTTTGTCATGTTGAGAGCAGATCTTCTCCTGTAGTTGTGTGGAGGCTGACCAGCATGTGCTTCTTTAAGCAGGGAAATATAGTGAGGCTGGAGGTGAGTCTCACAGTAAGAGACAGACACACCAGACAGGACATGAGGGCTTTGTGTTTTCTCCCAGTGCAGAAATCACACTCCACATCTCCAGGTCCAGCATAACAGTGGCAGGAGGAGCAGCAGGGAGGAGCAGCAGGAGGAGCAGCGGAGGAAGCAGTATGTTTTCAGTTTCTTCACCACTTTAGCCCAACGTGTTTCTGTTCAGAACAGGCTTTGGACAAAGGTCTGTCGGCACTCTGGGCAGCTGTAAACACCTTTCAGGTCGTCCTGATCCAGCAGCCCTCAATACAGCCCATACAGTAGCTGTGTCCACAGGAAGTAGTCACGGATCCTTCAGTATATCCAGACAGATTGAACAGCTGAATGAATCCCGATCTTCAAAAAATGCCTTGCCATTTTGCACACTACAAACGGCGGCAGAGGAGTATCAGAGATAACTTTCGATTTCCTTGTTTGTGCAGAGGAAGAGGAGTGGCCTCCACAAGGGTAATATGAAACTTCCTGGTTCTGTGTGCATGTTTAAATCTTGCCTGCAGAGGACACATTGAGAAATCTGCATCCCTGTTTCTCAGTCCTTTCTCTCTGGCTGAGACTGGATCATCATGGTCTTTACGTTCATCTATCAGACAGAGATTAACAGATACCCTGCTGATCATTCTATCAGACTATGATATAGACAGATAAACCCTGCTGATCATCTATCAGACAGATATAACAGATCCCTGCTGATCATCTATCAGACAGTATAACAGATACCCTGTGTCATCTATCAGACAGATATAAAGATACCCTGCTGATCATCTATCAGACAGATATAACAGATACCCTTGCTATCATCTATTCAGACAGATATAACAGATACCCTGCTGATCATCTATCAGACAGATATACAGAAGTACACCTGTGATCATCTATCAGACAGATATAACAGATACCCTGCTGATCATCTATCAGACAGATATAACAGATACCTGCTGATCATTCATATCAGACAGAATAAAGATACCCTGCTGATCATCTATCAGACATGATATAACAGATACCCTGCTGATCATCTATCAGACAGATATAACAGATACCCTGCTGATCATCTATCAGACAGATATAACAGATACCCTGCTGATCATCTACGACAGTAAACAGGATACCCCTGCTGATCATCTATCAGACAGATTAACTGAGAAACAGAAGCAGGTGGGGGAGAAGCAACAGAAATCCCAGCAGAGAATCCAGGAGAGAGAGAAGGAGATGCAGGAACTGAGACAGGCTGTGGACTCTCTGAAGTTCTCTGCACAGGCAGCCGTGGACGACAGTGAGAGGATCTTTGCTGAGCTGATCCGCACCATGGAGACAAGGTGCTCTGAGGTGAAGGAGCTGATCAGAGACCAGGAGAAGGCTGAAGTGAGTCAGGCTGAAGGCCTCCTGGAGCGACTGGAGCAGGAGGTGGCTGAGCTGAGGAGGAGAGATGCTGAGCTGGAGCAGTTCTCTCACACAGAGGACAACCTCCACTTCCTCCAGAGCTTCAAAGACCACAGTGCCCCCCCTGTTTCTGAAGAGATGCCTGCCATCATCCTTAGCCAAAGTCGTGATTTTAAGACGGTGATGACCTCTGACCTCCAGGAAAAGCTGATGCTCTGCTGTGAGGAGGAAGTAGTGGAGATATCAGCAGCAGTGAAAGCTGTCCACATACTGCAGTCAGCAGAGCCAAGCACCCAAGCAGTAGTATCTCGACCAAAGTATTATCGAAAAGGGCCTTTCAGGGATTTATGTGTTAATTGTCGCAAGGGAAAAATGTGTCATGGCCGCATGGGTAAATGTCCCTAGTAATATTAAGGAGTGAGTTGATAATACTATTCTCATCTTGTAGATAAACTGTGTGTCCTTAAAAAGGAGAGAGTGTGTGTTTGTTGTGTGTCACAGTATCTGTATATTCTGAAATGACATGTGAAGTCACACACCTTAACTCTGCTCACCTTCACCATCTAAAGTAGACTTAAAGCCAGTGGTGTAAAAATACTTTAAAGTACTTCTTAAGTAGTCGTTTTTTCATTTTTTGACATCTTTTACTTAACTACATTCCTAAATAAAATAATGTACTTTTTACTCCATACATTTTCTGTGACACCCAAAAGTACTCGTTACATTTAGAATGCTTAAGAGGACAGGAACATGGTCCAAWTCACGCACTTATCAAGAGAACATCCCTGGTCATCCCTACTGCCTCTGATCTGGTGGACTCAATAAACACAAATGCTTTATTTGTAAATGATGTCTGAGTGTTGGAGTGTGCCCCTGGCTATCTGTAAATAAAAATAAATAAAATAAAAAATGGTGCTGTCTGGTTTGCTTAATATAAGTAATTTGAAATGATTTATACTTTTACTTTTGATAATTAAGTATATTTAAAACCAAATACTTTTAGACTTTTACTCAAGTAGTATTTTACTGGGTGACTTTTACTTGAGTAATTTTCTATTAAGGATCTTTACTTTTACTCAAGTATGACAATTGGGTACTTTTTCCACCGCAGGTTATCAAATCAAATCAAGTTTTATTTGTCACATACACATGGTTAGCAGATGTTAATGCGAGTGTAGTGAAATGCTTGTGCTTCTAGTTCCGACAATGCAGTAATAACCAACAAGTAATCTAACCTAACAATTCCACAACTACTACCTTATACACACAAGTGTAAAGGGATAAAGAATATGTACATAAAGATATATGAATGAGTGATGGTACAGAACGGCATAGGCAAGATGCAGTAGATGGTATAGTGTACAGTCTATACATATGAGATGAGTAATGTAGGGTATGTAAACATAAAGTGGCCCACGTTGAACGACCTGAGCAGCGGGAAGCTTGGCTGTTTTCGTTTTTGTTTGTCGGCTGGAAGCAACAAAATGGAGTCGTGGCTTCAGCTTTTCCGAAGAGGGGCGGGGAGGGCCTTATATGCGTCGCGGAAGTTAGTATAACAATGATCCAAAGTTTTACCAGCGCCTGGTAGCACAATCGAGTATGCTGATAGAATTTAGGGAGTTTTTTGTTTTCAGTTATGCCTGTTAAAATCCCCAGTACGATGAACTGCAGCCTCAGGGTGTGTGGTTTCGCAGTTTACAACGAGTCAGATAAAAGTTTCGTTCAGGGGCCATCGATGTGTCTGCTTGGGGGGTGAATATATACGGGGCTGTGATTATAATCGAAGAAGAATTCCCTTGGTAAGATAATGCGGTCGACAATTTGATTGTGAGGAAATTCTAAATCTGGTGAACAGAATAACTTGAGTTCCTGTATGTTTGGTTTATGATCAACACCACGTCTCGTTGATCATAAGGCTATACACCCCCGCCCCTGCTTCTTACCAGAAAGATGTTTGTTTCTGTCGCGCGATGCGTGAAGAACCCAGTGGCTGCAACCGCTCCGTTTAGCGTCTCTCGAGGAGCATGTTTCTGTGAAGGCAAAGAACGTTACAATCCTGATGTCTCTCTGGAATGTTACCCTTGCTCGGATTTCATCATACCTTCTTGTCATAGAGACTGGACATTGGCGAGTAAGTAATGCTAGGGAGTGGAGCGCGATGTGCCCGTCTCCGAAGCCTGGACCAGCGAGACCACTTTCGTTTGCCCCTTTTACGACGTCGTTGTTTAGGGTCGCCGGCTAGGGGATCAGTCCATTGTATTGGGTGGAAGGCAAAAACACAGGATCCGCTTGGGAGAAAGTCATATTCCTGGTTGTAACCGTATGGTGAGTTGAACGTTGCTCTTATTCAGTAGTTCCCTCCCGACTGTATCTAATGAAACTAGATTACCTGGGTACCAATGTAAGGAATAACACATAAAAAAACAAAATACTGATAGTTTCCTAGGAACGCGAGCGAGGGTGGCCATCTCGGTCGGCGCCGGAAGTTTCTAAGTTTAAAGCACTAATACTGTTTGTGTAAGTAGTAAGTGGTAGTAAGTGTGGTAAGTAAGTGGTAGTAGTAAGTGGTAGTGGTGGCTGGTAGTGGTACTGGTGGGTAGTAGTAGTAGTCAGTGGTAGTAGTATCGGTAGTGGTGGTAGTATCTAGTGGTAGTAGTAGTGGTGGTGGTGGTGTAGAAGTAGTGTAGTAGTGGTGGTAGTGGTGGTAGTAGTGGTAAGTAGTAGTGGTAGTAGTTGGTGGTAGTAGTAGTAGTCAGTGGTAGTGGTAGTAGTAGTAGTAGTGGTAGTGGTGGTAGTAGTTAGTTGGTAGTGGTGGGTAGTAGTAGTGGTAGTAGTGGTGGTAGTAGTGGTGGTGTGGGTAGTAGTGGGTGGTAGTAGTAGTGGTAGTAGGGGTGGTGGGTAGTGGTAGTAGTAGTAGTAGTTAGTAGTAGTGGTGTAGTAGTAGTGGTGGTGGTAGTTGAGTAGTAGTGGTGGTCGTAGTAATGGTAGTAGTTGGTGGTAGTAGTGGTAGTAGTAGTAGTGGTGGTAGTAAGTTTGTGGTAGTAGTGGTGGTGGTAAGTGGGTAAGTAGTAGTAGTGTAGTAGTTGGTGGTAGTAGTAGTGTGGTGGTAGTAGTAGTGGTGGGTGGTGTAATAGTAAGTGGTATGTAGTAGTAGTGGTAGTGGTAGTAGTAGTAGTGGTAGTTAGTTAAGTGGTGGTGGTAATAGTAGTAGTAGTAGTAGTGGTAGTAGTATGGTAGTAGTAGTTCAGTAAGTAGTAGTAGTAGAAGTGGTAGTGGTGGTAGTAGTAGTGGTAGTAGTGGGTTTGTGGTAGTGGTAAGTAGTAGTAGTAGTAGTAGTAGTAGTGGTGGTAGTAGTAGTAGCAGTAGTAAGTGGTGGTGGTGGTAATAGTAGTAGTAGTAGTGGTAGTATAATAGTAGTAGTACTAGTTAGTAGTGGGTGGTGGTCCTAGTAGTATGTAGTAAGTGTGGTGGTAGTGGTAGTGGTGTAGTAGTAGTGGGGTGGTAGTGGTAGTGGTGGTAAGTAGTAGTAGTCGTGGTGGTAGTGGTTAGTGGTGGTAGTAGTGGTGGTAATAGTAGTTGTAGTAGTAGTATAGTAGTAGTAGTTGTAGTCAGTAGTATAGTAGTAGTAGTGGTGGTGGTGGTAGTGGTAGTGGTAGTGGTGATAAGTGTAGTGGTGGTAGTAGTAGTAGTAGTGGTGGTGGTGTGGTAGTGGTGGTAAGTAGTAGTAATTTGGGATTGTTTGAGTGAAGTAGTGGTGTAGTGGTAGTGGTGGTTAGTAGTGTAGTAGTAGTAGGTGGTGGAAGTGGTAAGTGGTGGTAGTAGTAGTAGTCGTGGGGTAGTGGTAGTGGGGTAGTAGTGGTGGTAATAGTTAGTAGTAGTGGTGTGTTAGTATAGTAAGTAGTAGTAGTAGTAGTAGTAAGTTGTATAGTGGTGATGGTAGTAGTAGTAGTGGTGGTGTTAGTGTAGTAGTTTAGTAGTAGTATAGTAGTTGTAAGTAGAGTAGTAGTAGCGGGTGTAGTGGTAGTGTAGTAGTAGTAGTAGTGTGGTAGTGGTAGTGGGTAGTGTAGTGGTGTATAGTAGAGTAGTGGTGGTATGGTGAGTGGTGTAGTATAGTAGTAAGTGGGTAGTGTGTAGTGGTGGTAGTAGTGTGGTAATAGTAGTAGTAGTGGTGGTGTTAGTAGTAGTAGTAAGTAAGTAAGTATGAGTTGTAGTACGGCTGATGGTGTATAGTAGTAGTAGTAGTAGTAGTAGTTGTAGTAGTAGTTGTAGTAGTGGTGGTGGGTGGTAAGTAGTAGTAAGTAGTAGGTAGTTGAGTAATGTAGTTTGTAGGTAGTAGTGGTGTGAGGTAGTAGTGGAGGGTGGTGGTGGTGGTAGTAAGTAGTGGTGTGTGTGGTGTGGTAGTGTGGTGTAGTAGTGGTGGTAGTTAGTAGTAGTAGTAGTTTAAGGAGAATAATAGAAACTGTGGTGCAGATTAATGTTTAAACAGATTGTTCTATTTATCGTTGTCCACATAATTCAGGCAATTTATATATGTATTTTGTCCACATCACCCAGCTCTACTATAAGGAATAGGGTGCCATTTTGGACTCAGCCAATGTCTGTCTCTGTATACTGTCTGCATGGTGTCTGTTTCTCTACCCCTCTCTCTAGCTCTGGTCCTGGGCGTTAGTGGAAGGAGAGTAACACCCTGGACCAGAGCTAGAGTATCTCTTCTGTCTGGAGGATTTCTGATGCTTTAAGGCAAAAGCTGAGAATGTTTTCTATTTAACAGTTTTTTCTACCGACTTTAAACAATAAAGTTTAAAACATGACACGTTTTATATTTTCATTGTATTTTCATTTGTATTGTTACTCAATGTTGCCATTGTATTGTGAATAGTGTTAGTCAACTCTGCCCTCTTGTGGTTGAAATGGTCTGTGTTATTTCATAGTCACATGAACTAAGAGCCTTTCTGTCTCTCTCAGCATTAACAAATTCATAATCTCTTTGGACAGACTCAAGTAACGTCTGACACAATTATTCTCAATTGTTGTAGTTCCGGGTTTCGAGATAAGAAAAGTTCATTCAACTTCTCTGTGAGAAGAAAACCAGGACATCTCCCCCCTGGATGAGTTTCGACATCTACATATTTCCTCCCTTCATTTCCCTACCTCTTTTCCCCTCCGTCCTGTACAGAGCTGCTCCAGAGAGTCAATAAAGATATAGCTGCTCCAGAGAGTCAATAAAGATAAGCTGCTCCAGAGAGTCAATAAAGATAAGCTGCTCCAGAGAGTCAATAAAGATAAGCTCTCCAGAGAGTCAATAAAGTAAGCTGCTCCAGAGAGTCAATAAAGATACGCTGCTCCAGAGAGTCATAAAGATAAGCTGCTCCAGAGAGTCAATAAAGAGTAAGCTGCTCCGAGTGTCAATAAAGATAAGCTGCTCCAGAGTCAATAAAGATACTAACTTACAGTCCTCTGTCTTGTCAGAGTGTGATGTCAGGTGTGCTTGTGATGTCAGAGTTGTGTGTGTTGTTTTATGATGTCAGAGTTGTGTGTGTCAGTGTCTTGTGATGTCAGAGTTTGTATGTGTCTTGTTTGAATGTAGAGTTGTGAGTGTCTTGTGATGTCAGAGGTTGTGATGTCCTTGTGATGTCAGTGTCTTGTGATGTCAGGCTTTGTGGAAGTGTTTTGAGAGGGTTCTCTGTAATGAATGTGTGTCTGTGTGAGAGAGGAGGGTTGTTAGTGGAT
>NW_019946938.1:15969-19008 GCF_002910315.2 Salvelinus sp. IW2-2015 | reverse complement strand
ATAGTTTTAAAGTGGCTAGTGATACATGTATTACATAAAGATGGCAAGATGAGTGGATGATATACAGTACAGTATATACATATACATATGAGATGAGTAATGTAGGGTATGTAAACATTATATTAAGTGGCATTGTTTAAAGTGGCTAGTGATACATTTTTACATAATTTCATCAATTCCAATTATTAAGTGGCTGGAGTTGAGTCAGTATGTTGGCGGCGGCGTAAATGTTAGTGGTGCTGTTTAACAGTCTGATGGCCTTGAGATAGAAGCTGTTTTTCAGTCTCTCGGTCCCTGCTTTGATGCACCTGTACTGACCTCGCCTTCTGGGTGATAGCGGGGTGAACAGGCAGTGGTCGGTGGTTGTTGTCCTTGATGATCTTTATGGCCTTCCTGTGACATCGGGTGGTGTAGGTGTCCTGGAGGCAGGTAGTTTGCCCCGGTGATGCGTTGTGCAGACTCACTACCCTCTGGAGAGCCTTACGGTTGTGGGCAGAGCAGTTGCCGTACCAGGGTGATACAGCCCGACAGGATGCTCTCGATTGTGCATCTGTAGAAGTTTGTGAGTGCTTTTGTGACAAACCGAATTTCTTCAGCCTCCTGAGGTTGAAGAAGCGCTGCTGCGCCTTCTTCACAACGCTGTCTGTGTGGGTGGACCAATTCAGTTTGTCCGTGATGTGTACACGAGGAACTTAAATTTCCACCTTCTCACTCTGTCCCGTCGATGTGGATAGGGGGTGCTCCCTCTGCTGTTTCGAAGTCACAATCATCTCTTTGTTTTGTTGACGTTGAGTTGAGGTTATTTTCCTGACACCACCACTCCGAGGGCCTCACCTCCTCCTGTAGGCCATCTCGTCGTTGGTGTTTATCAACCTACCACTGTAGTGTCGTCCGCAAACTGATGATTGAGTTGGGGCGTGCATGGCACGCAGTCGTGGGTGAACAGGAGTACAGGAGAGGGCTCAGACGCACCCTTGTGGGCCCAGTGTTGAGGATCAGCGGGGTGAATGTTGTTACCTACCTCCACACCTGGGGCGGCCGTCAGGAAGTCCAGCCCCAGTTGCACAGGGCGGGGTCGAGACCCGGGTCTCGAGCTTGATGAGAGTTTGGAGGTACTATGGTGTAAATGCTGAGCTTGTAGTCGATGAACAGCATTCTCACATAGGTATTCCTCTTGTCCAATGGTTAGGGCAGTGTGCAGTTGTTGCGATTGCGTCGTCTGTGGACCTATTGGGTCGTAAGCAATGGAGTGGTCTAGGGTGTCAGATAGGGTGGAGGGATATGGTCCTTGACTAGTCTCTACAAGACTTCATGATGACGGAAGTGAGTGCTACGGGGCGGTAGTCGTTTAGCTCAGTTACTTAGCTTTCTTGGGAGTGATTTATTCTGATGGAGCAGGAGAGATGCTTCTGAATTAGTCCAGATCAGAGCTTCTTCTTCACTTTGATCCGAGTGCATGTCTTGATTTTCTCCACGGTGAATCTAACATGCTACTGTATAAGAACAATGGACGTGTTCTATTATTACTATACCAGGACTAGAATATCACACACCTTTATCCAATCGCTGTAGTGTGCAGTGATGTGTAAAATACAGAAGTCAAGCTACAATAATGTGCTGCTGATGCATATATCACATCCCTGTTGGTTTAGTAGTTTGTGTTATTATTAAAACACTCCTATCAGACCTGCAGACCAGAGAGAAGGTGCTGTTGCAGAGTTATTAAATGTGTCATATTCATTTATTGTTACTGTAATGTTTTTGCACATCCGTGTAGTTTTTCCCCTCGGCAGTGTCAATCTCTGGATGTGTCCCAAATAGTACCCTATTCCCTATGTAGTGCACTACTTTTGACCAGGGCCCATAGGGTTCTGCTGAAATGTAGTGCACTATATAGGGGATAGGGTACCATTTGGGATGCCTCTCTATCTCAAGGCAATCACAAAGAACTAGTCTTCTACACACACGTCAGGAGTGAAAGATAAGCATTCAGGAGTGGGTGACATTGTTACATTTTACATTTAAGTCGTTTAGCAGATGCTCTTATCCAGAGCGACTTGGAAAATTGGAAAGTTCATACATATTCATCCTGGTCCCCCCGTGGGGAATGAACCCACAACCCTGGCGTTGCAAGCGCCATGCTCTACCAACTGAGCCACACGTTAGGTTGTGTGTGTGTGTGTGTGTGCGTGTGTGTGTGCGTGCGTGCGTGCGTGCGTGCGTGCGTGCGTGCGTGCGAGCGTGCGTGAGTGCGTGCGAGCAGGCAGGTGTTTGTGTGGGATGTCTAAGTGGGATATGGGGCTGTGATTTTCTCTCTTTAAAAATGATTGTATGTAGTACACAACAGGTCAGTAATGTCTCTCTGGAATCTATCAGAGAGCAGGGGAGTCAGAGTCCCAACTGTTCAGGCTCTCTGGAGAGTAATGGGACCTCTGCTTTGATTCAGTCTCTCTGGAGAGGAATGGGACCTCTGCTTTGATTCAGTTTCACTGGAGAGGAATGGGACCTCTGATTTGATTCAGTCTCACTGGAGAGGAATGGGACCTCTGCTTTGATTCAGTCTAACTGGAGAGTAATGGGACCTCTGATTTGATTCAGTCTCACTGGAGAGGAATGGGACCTCTGCTTTGATTCAGTCTAACTGGGGAGTAATGGGACCTCTGATTTGATTCAGTCTCACTGGAGAGGAATGGGACCTCTGCTTTGAGTCAGTCTCACTGGAGAGGAATGGGACCTCTGCTTTGATTCAGTCTAACTGGAGAGTAATGGGACCTCTGCTTTGATTCAGTCTAACTGGAGAGTAATGGGACCTCTGATTTGATTCAGTCTCACTGGAGAGGAATGGGACCTCTGATTTGATTCAGTCTAACTGGAGAGGAATGGGACCTCTGATTTGAATCAGTCTCACTGGAGAGGAATGGGACCTCTGCTTTGAGTCAGTCTCACTGGAGGGGAATGGGACCTCTGCTTTAATTTGTGATTAACTCAAAGCTACCATGTCTACTGGAGACGATCTTCTCTCATCACAACAATGCTGGG
>NW_019946938.1:0-9812 GCF_002910315.2 Salvelinus sp. IW2-2015 | reverse complement strand
TACCCTGCTGATCATCTATCAGACAGATATAACAGATACCTGCTGATCATCTATCAGACAGATATAACAGATACCCTGCTGATCATCTATCAGACAGTATAACAGATACCCTGCTGATCATCTATCAGACAGATATAACAGATACCTGCTGATCATCTATCAGACAGATATAACAGATACCCTGCTGATCACTATCAGACAGATATAACAGATACCCTGCTGATCATCTATCAGACAGATATAACAGATACCTGCTGATCATCTATCAGACAGATATAACAGATACCCTGCTGATCATCTATCAGACAGATATAACAGTACCCTGCTGATCATCTATCAGACAGATATAACAGATACCCTGCTGATCATCTATCAGACAGATATAACAGATACCTGCTGATCATCTATCAGACAGATATAACAGATACCCTGCTGATCATCTATCAGACAGATATAACAGATACCCTGCTGATCATCTATCAGACAGATATAACAGATACCCTGCTGATCATCTATCAGACAGATATAACAGATACTCTCTGATCATCTATCAGACAGATATAACAGATACCTGCTGATCATCTATCAGACAGATATAACAGATACCCTTCGCTGATCATCTATCAGACAGATATAACAGATACCCTGCTGATCATCTATCAGACAGATATAACAGATACCCTGCCTGATCATCTATCAGACAGATATAACAGATACCCTGCTGATCACTATCAGACAGATATAACAGATACCGCTGATCATCTATCAGACAGATATAACAGATACCTGCTGATCACTCTATCAGACAGATATAACAGATACCCTGCTGATCATCTATCAGACAGATATAAACAGATACCCTGCTGATCATCTATCAGACAGATATAACAGATACCCTGCTGATCATCTATCAGACAGATATAACAGATACCCTGCTGATCATCTATCAGACAGATATAACAGATACCCTGCTGATCATCTATCAGACAGATATAACAGATACACCTGCTGATCATCTATCAGACAGAATATAACAGATACCCTGCTGATCATCTATCAGACAGATATAACAGATACCCTGCTGATCACCTATCAGAACAAGATATAACAGATACTCTGCTGATCATCTATCAGACAGATATAACAGATACCCTGCTGATCATCTATCAGAACAGAATATAACAGATACCCTGCTGATCATCTATCAGACAGATATAACAGAATACTCTGCTGATCATCTATCAGACAGATATAACAGATCTCCTGCTGATCGATGTGATATTAAAACCAAGGGGCTCTGAGGTGAAGGAGCTGATCAGAGCCCAGGAGAAGGCTGAAGTGAGTCAGGCTGAAGGCCTCCTGGAGCGACTGGAGCAGGAGGTGGCTGAGCTGAGGAGGAGAGATGCTGAGCTGGAGCAGTTCTCTCACACAGAGGACAACATCCACTTCCTCCAGAGGTTCAAAGACCACAGTGCCCCCCCTGTTTCTGAAGAGATGCCTGCCATCATCCTTAAACAAAGTCATGTTTTTAAGACGGTGATGACCTCTGACCTCCAGAAACAGCTGATGCTCTGCTGTAAGAAGGGAGTCGTGGAGATATCAGCAGCAGTGAAAGCTGTCCACATACTGCAGTCAGCAGAGCCAAGCACCAGAGCACCAGAGCAGCAGCACCTGTCCCACAATATCACGAAACGTATTCTAAAGAAGGCATTTTAGGAACATTTTTGGAAAATATAGTGCTTTCGGTGGATTATGTGTTCATTGTGGCAAGGGACAAAGGCGTCATGGCCCCATGGGTGAATGTTCCTAGTTATATTAAGGAGCGATAATACTATTCTCATCTTGTAGATAAACTGTGTGTCCTTAAAAGGAAGAGGGGAGAGTGTGTGTCACAGAACACCGTATCTGTATATTCCGAAATTACAGTCACACACACCTAACTCCTCACCTTCACCATCTAAAGTAGACTTAAAGCCAGTGGTGTAAAAATATTTCAAAGTACTTCTTAAGTAGTAGTTTTTTAATTTTTTGACAACTTGTACTTAACTACATTCCTAAATAAAAGAATGTACTTTTTACTCCATACATTTTCCGTGACACTTAAAAGTACTCGTTACATTTAGAATGCTTAGGACAGGAACATGGTCCAAATCACGCCCTTATCAAGAGAACATCCCTGGTCATCCCTACTGCCTCTGATCTGGTGGACTCAATAAACACAAATGCTTAGTTTGTAAATGATGTCTGAGTGTTGGAGTGTGACCCTGGCTATCTGTAAATAAAAATAAATAAAATAAAAAATGGTGCCGTCTGGTTTGCTTAATATAAGTAATTTGAAATGATTTATACTTTTACTTTTGATGCTTAAGTATTTTTAAAACCAAATACTTTTAGACTTTTAGTCAAGTACTATTTGACTGGATGACTTTTACTTGAGTCATTTTCTATTAAGGTATCTTTACTTTTACTCAAGTATGACATTTGGGTACTTTTTCCACCACGGTTAAAGCACTAAATACGTGTTTGTGTTTTTGCTGACCAACTGCTTGGGCAGCCTTATTTCCACTGACCAGTGCTTATCTTTATTTTCCCAGGACTCTGCACACACTCCCCTTCTCCTGCCACTGCTCAGGCCATTATCAGTGTAGGTTTACCGGATCACTAGCTCTGCATTACCTGTGACTGCGTATAACTGCCTTCAGCCTGCGGAGATTCTCAAAGACTTGAAGTCGTCAGAGTGGAAATAGATTTCTGCAGAATGTGCACTGTAGACATGGACTGTGTTCAGCAGGACTCAATTGTGTGCAGCTATCTAAGGTACTGCATCTCATGCAAGAGGCGTCACTACAGTCCCCGGTTCGAATCCGTGATGGGAGTCGCACAATTGGCCCAGCGTCATCCGGGTTTGGCCGGGTAGACCGAATGTAAATAAGAATTTTCTTAACTGACTTGCCTAGTTAAATAAAGGTTAAATAAATAAAAAATTAAACATATTCGAAGACTGTTGAACACGTTTGCACTGTATAGGATAATTGTGTTGTTGAGTACAAAACGCAAGTAACGAAGCAAACACTTTAGAAAAAATGTGAAATAGGCCTACGTAACCACCAGGAACACGCCAATAGATGTCCCAGAAAACCACTACTGTGAAGTAAAGATTTGAGAATGAAAGAGCAGTACAGATCCGTGTAGCTGGTACTTTGTTTTTTAATAATTTCCCTGACGTTCACAGAGATCGCAACACTACGGATGTTGCTCAAGTGTAAATGACTTTTGAAAGTCTAAAATCCCCATTGTAGTCCTGTTAAACAGTTAAACACAGACAAGAGGCATAGAGCTAATTTCATATTGCACTTTATTCAGCTCGAGAGTAGCTGCAGCTGGGACTCCCTCAGTCACAGGAGAACACTCGATGCTTCAGTCCAGGACAACACTCGTATTGCTTCAGTCTCAGACAACACTCGTATTGCTTTCAGACTCCCGTTCGCAGACAGGAGGCCCCTCAGACGTGAGTTGTCATTCAACCGTCTGATAGTAGGACTTGATTCAATCCGTAGTGCTGAAGATCTGCCGCTACAGCGCAATAGAATTTAAAGGGCAAGTTACTGTTAGCGGAGACTGCATTCACGGTAAACGTTTCATAATTGAAATCGTTGCGTATAACGCTGAACTTCTGTGGACGATTGAATCGTGCCCTGATGTGCAATCTACAGACGTCTGTGTGTCATCAACTCTCCTACAGTAGTCCTCTGTGTGTCATCAACTCCCTACAGTACTCTGTGTGTCATCAATCTCCTACAGTAGACTTGTGTCATCACTCTCCTACAGTAGACCTCTGTGTGCATCAACTCTCCTACAGTAGGACTCTGTGTCATCAACTCTCCTACAGTAGCTTGTGTGTCATCAACTCTCCTACAGTAGGTCTCTGTGTGTCATCAACTCTCCTACAGTAGGTCTCTGTGTGTCATCAACTCTCCTTACAGTAGGCTCTGTTGTGTCATCAACTCTCCTACAGTAGTCTCTGTGTGTCAATCAACTTCTCCTACAGTAGACCTCTGTGTGTCATCAACTCTCCTACAGTATCAGTCTCTGTGTGTCATCAACTCTCCTACAGTAGGTCTCTGTGTGTCATCAACTCTCCTACAGTAGGTCTCTGTGTGTCATCAACTCTCCGTACAGTATGTCTCTGTGTGTCATCAAACTCTCCTACAGTAGGTCTCGTGTGTCTCAACTCTCCTACAGTAGCCTCTGTGTGTCATCAACTCTCCTACAGTAGGTCTCTGTGTGTCATCAACTCTCCTACAGTAGTCTCTGTGTGTCATCACTCTCCTACAGTAGGTCTCTTTGTGTCATCAACTCTCCTACAGTAGAGTCTCTGTGTGTCATCAACTCTCCTACAGTAGGTCTCTGTGTTGTCATCAACTGTCCTACAGGGCTCTGTTTGTCATCAACTCTCCTACAGTAGGTCTCTGTGTGTCATCAACTCTCCCTACAGTAGGTCTCTGTGTGTTCATCAACCTCTCCTACAGTTAGGTCTCTGTGTGTCATCAACTCTCCTACAGTTAGACCTCGTGTGTCATCATCAGTAGCCTCTGTGTTCATCAACTCTCCTTACAGTAGACTCTGTGTGTCATCAACTCTCCTACAGTAATCGTTGTCATCAACTCTCCTACAGTAGACCTCTGTGTGTCATCACTCTCTACAGTAACTCTGTGTTCATCAACTCTCCTACAGGTAGACTCTGGGTCATTCAACTTCTCCTACAGTAGTCTCTGTGTGTCATCAACTCTCCTACAGTAGACCTCGTGTGTCTCCAACCTCCTACGTAGACCTCTGTGTGTCATCAAACTCTCCTACAGTAGACCTCTGTGTGTCATCAACTTCTCCTACAGTAGACCTCTGTGTGTCTAACTCTCCTACAGTAGGTCTCTGTGTGTCATTCAACTCTCCTACAGTAGGTCTCTGTTGTGTCATCAACTCTCCTACAGTAGACTCTGTTGTGTCATCAACTCTCCTACAGTAGACCTTGGTTCATCAACTCTCCTACAGTAACCTCTGTGTGTCATCAACTCACCTACAGTAGACCTCTGGGTGTCATCAACTCTCCTACAGTAGGTCTCTGTGTGTCTTCAACTCTCCTACAGTAGGACCTCTGTGTGTCATCAACTCTCCTACAGTAGACCTCTGTGTGTCATCAACTCTCCTACAGTAGGTCTCTGTGTTTCATCAAAACTCTCCTACAGTAGGTCTCGGGTGTCATCAATCTCTCCTACAGTAGACCTCTGTGTGTCATCAACTCTCCATACAGAGACCTCTGTGTGTCATCACTCTCCTACAGTAGGCTCTGTGTGTCATCAACTCTCCTACAGTAGGTCTCTGTGTGTCATCAACTCTCCTACAGTTAGATCTCTGTGTGTCATCAACTCTCCTACAGTAGACCTCTGTGTCATCAACTCATCCTACAGTAAGTCTCTGTGTGTCATCAACTCTCCACAGTAGGTCTCTGTGTGTCATCAAACTCTCCTACAGTACGTCTCTGTGTGTAAAACAACACTTGAGCAGAAAATGTAACCATTATCTCCTCTCTTTCTGACAGAGAGCTATTGAGGGGAAGAAGGGATGGAGAGGGAGGATAGAGAGAGGATGGAGAGGGGTATAGAGAGGGATAGAGGATAGAGAGGATGGAGAGGCATGAGAGAGATGGACGAGGATGGAGAGGATATGAGAGGGATGAGAGAGTTGGAGAGGAGTGAGAGAGGGAAGGGTAGGAGAGGATGGAGAGATTGAGAGGAGAGGAGTGGCAGGTGGAGAGAGAGGAAGAGGATAGAGAGAGGGATATGGAGAGGGATAAGAGAGGTAGAGAGAGGGAAGAGAGGAGGTGGAATGAGAGGAGGGAGAGAGGATTATGGAGAGGATGAAGGTGGCCCGAGGAGAGGGATAAGAAGGGTACGGAGAGGGATGATAGAGGGATAGAGAGAGGGATGGCGACGACGCAGGCGTACGAGAGACGGGGTGGAGAGGGATAGAGAGGGAGGGAGAGGGATGGATAAGACACAGTTTAAGTACAAGTTGAATTAAGATTACAGTGTGAATAATAATTTTGATGTGCTTTTAAAAAAAAAAAAAAAAAAAAAAAAAAAAAAGACTTGGACAACTCCTTTCAAAAATATGTTCTGATTAAAAAGAACAATGACAAGGATTCATAATATTGTACTGTATTCACTTCGATATGGTTGTGGACATTATATAATATTGTTGTGTAATGATGGACATGCCTATAATATTTGTTGTGGACATGAAATAATATTGAATTGTCAATTAGCGACCGGAGGATGCGGATCCCATCCCACTTGTCTGTAATGTTTTTTATTAAATCCACGTTCGGACACCACTTAAATGCACGGTAAAACACTGCATCTGTCGGACTCAATCAGGAGTTACCTTAAATGCGTGGCTGTTTGCATTGTCCAATCCCGCAAATGTGGGATTGCAATCCCAGCCTAAAACTGCACTAATATATGTTACATGTGGATGATATGAACATTACATCAACATCCCATATGACGTGAGTGTTTATAAGACCAGATGTTTTTTATAAGCGTCACATTCTCATTCCAAGTCAGTGATATAACAGAAAATAGACGCAATCTAATGGTGTTTAGGGCTAGATAGACTGAAACTACTACAGAAGGGCAGAGTTTTCTATTTAATGAAACATGTATCACTAGCGCTGCTGATCATCGATATCATTTACAGATATGACACTATCAAATCTTGTATTAAACAGGATGCCTTCATGCACCCTCTGCTCTAAGTCATACTAATTGAGACATTGTATATTTAAGGATAGACAGAGTCTGGTAGCAGTTCGATCTCCGCCTGCCTGAGTCATCCTCACATCAGACATGAATTGTATAGACAGATTCACCCTGCTATATCCTATCAGACAGAGTAGTGTATGTGTGATATACAGCAGTATCCACTCGTCTGATCTATCGCGGTGGATGTGCATGAGCCAGATGGAAAACTTTCAGATCACCCACTTGCTGAATCAGTCTATCAGACAGTGAGATGGTATAAACACTGGTTCGACAATACCCTGACCCGTGATCATCTATCAGACAGATGGGTATAACGAGATACTCTGGCGGTCTGTCATCTTATCAGACGAGACACTATTATACAGTATGTGCCCTGGCTGTATGTGCATTGCTGTTTACTTGCGAGACAGCTTGACTAGGTCCACACAATGATAGGCGCGTGCCTTGTCTGGGCTCTCTGGATCCATAGTACTAGTGTGGTGCGCACAGGTACAGAGTCTGGCTTGACGTTCACACAGATACCCTATTGGTGCTGATGTGCATGCTGATCAGACAGACGGTCATACTAACAGATGACCACTGTCGCTGGAGTACTGTGTCAATTGATCTACTACAGACAGATAGTATAGGCATGAGTAGCGATTCGTGTCTGCTGGGTCACATGATGCGTGCAGTGTGTGAATCCTAGACTAGATGGATAACTGCGAGAGTGAGTCCTTGGTTAAAGGCCTCATCATCATCTAGGTCACCAAGCAGGATATAACAGATACCATGACTGCCGACAAGATGGCTATGCTCTTCGCAGCGACGAATATATATCATGTTATACTCTGCCTGCATCATCAGTGAGTCAGACATAGATCGTCTAACAGCGAGCCGGATACCCTGCTGATCATCTATCAGCAGAATATAAACAGATACCCTGCTGATCATCTATCAGGACAGATATAACAAGATACCCTGCTTGATCACTATCAGACAGAGATAACAGAACTCTGCGTATAGTCGAAATACATACTTCCACTTGGCATATGATTGTATAAACAGATATACCTCGCTGCATACATCTGATCACGACCTACACAGGATCATGAGAACAATACAGGCGACTGCCTGAAAGTGCGATCTATATCAAGGGACAGCGAGGAGAACAAAGATGAGCTTCTGAACTGAATCATAGTTCAGCGAGTACAAGTTATACCTTTGGCTTTTTAATATCTGACTAACATACATCTAATACAGACCATGTATTGATAGATATTATACGAAGATACTCTGATCAACATCTAATATTCAGACACGAGTACAACCCCTTACAATTCTCGCATACCCTCCTGTCTATCTCATCCATCATGGACACATGACCACCCACTCCCTGACCTCAATACATCCAGTTCTACTCACCCTGCGTCCTGATCCTCCGCTCTCTCAGCGACACCTACCCTCTCTTACCTACCATCCGATACCCTCGTCTCCATCCACCCACCCCCTCCATCTCACTCAGACAGATTATAACACGTCCATACCCCTCGCCTGCCCTCCCACTTTCCATCATCCCCCCTCCTCCCCCTCTAGGACTAGACTCACTCCAACACCACGCACCTTACAGTCTTGCGTACTCTACAATTTTATCCCTGATGTCAGGTAACCATTGCTCAGCTCGTTGCGAACAGAATGCCTACGAGTGCCACCTTGTGAGTACGGTTGAAGAGATAGCGTGAATCGTCTATGAAAATATGAATGTGTATGTACAAACCCCAATGCTCGTCTATCAGTACTGCTAAATAGATGAGTGTGGCCCCACTCTCAACCCGGTATACATGTAACGAGGTTCAAACATCGAAAGGGCTTCGTCATCAGCAATCATATGAAGCAAGCGACAACCTCTGGCTGTGAGGTGTAAGTGATGACAGAATAAAGAAACATTAAATTAAGCCGGCGTCAACTAGTATGAGACAGAGAGATATTGCGCTCTTTACAACCTGAGAGAGAAATCCTAACAGGTCTGTGTACCAGCAGTTAAAGCATTCTAGTGCGGAATTCTTACTGAGTGCAGTAGGTCTATCGCGCATGTTTCTAAACGCGCAATACTTCATGTGCGATGACGAGACATCTTATAATAAGTGAAGGAATGTATAAATGCAAATAATGCAGCACAAAAGGCTTACTAGAGAGCAGTAAAATGCGCCATATCATTACGCTTAGGAGATATACTCACTTGTACAATTGCCGCATTTTTTAATGTCCATTTAGGACCGGAATATATGTTCTTGTGATCGCGACTCCGTCTCTCACAGTTGAAGAAACCTGTCTGTGGCAGTTTCTGACTAGAAAGGATTTCAATGTATCGATTCAGACTGAGTAATTACGGCTAATAGTATTGAGAGGAGACTGGGTTATATGACCAAGTATCCTACAGAGCGAAGCCAGCTCAGTGGCGCGTAAGGGAGTCGGATATATACCCGCTCTCTGTGACTGAGACTGAGACTTCCGCAGGAAGCTTCATCATCGACACTGATTGATCGTGCAGTCACCATGTTGGAATACGTTTGTTCCATCTGGTAATCTGAGACAGAGGCTGATGTTCTGTCAGTCTCTCCATCTACGTGATTGCATTGACATATAGCGAGTGAATATGAGTGTTATGCGGAAGAGCCTCTGATGAGTACATAGAAGGCAGTCTGCATAGAATTGCTTCAATGGATTCTGCGCTTGATTTCTATTAGGAATTTAGAGACATAGTCAGTTATGTTAAATCAGCTGCAACACAGAGGTCAGGTCTGGTGATCAATCGACTTAATCTGCACGCGAGCACGTAGCGTGTCTAATGTCATAAAGTCTGGTGCCTTATTAAGACTTAGCAAACTCTTGGACTAGGCTTTCTCTCCGAATACCACCACCACTAACTAAGTATCAGCCCCACCACACACCATTACCACCACTATTCTCTTACCTCAGCACACGTAAACACGTAAGCTGCTCCGCTTTGTA
>NW_019946937.1:26683-30267 GCF_002910315.2 Salvelinus sp. IW2-2015 | reverse complement strand
GTGTGTGTGTGTGTGTGTGTGTGTGTGTGTGTGTGTGGGTAAATGAGAAGAGCACTGATGTGATGTTCCGCTACTTTCCATAACGATACCCGACACACAATTCATTACTGTTTGTTATCCGTCAACACCTTTTCATAGGTCGTTGTGCACCGTTTTGCACGCCATTGAGAATGAGTGGAAGGACATCATCCACAATAAGCTGGAGTTGCAGAGGGAGCTCTGTAGTGATGGAAGAGCAGACCTTTATTAGGACAATTGACCAGCTATTCTTGGAGGTCAAAGTTGAGGAAGATCTGCACTGACACATATATGCAGATTTCGACCCTAACGAGTTTAAGTACCACCTGTCCAGGTGTTTTTATGACCTATGTCGTGATTACGCAACGTTTTATTATCTTTACCTGTTGACATGTTCCCTATTCTCGGTGTGTTTGAACATGTGATATTTTAATCTGTCCTACATCCATTACAAATCCAGAGAAAGGAAAATAGTACGAGGACTGTAGTATTCTTAATTCCCTTGACATGTGGCACGGTGCCAAACATCTGGGCAAGAAACTACATGCGGTGAGTGAAACTACAAATGATATGTGACCTAATGATAATAACAATTGTTGATATTGGTATATAAACACAGTGCATTTGAAATGTTCTTTATTTTTATTTTTTTTGCATATTCCCAATTCCCAGAAAGCTTTGTGTRGGCAACCCTGGAGCAATTGGAGATGAAGTGCCACACCATATTTTTCCAAACTCCAGTCTCTGGTATTTCAACCAGCAACTTTTCAGGTACTGGCAGTGACAGCAGGGCTGTCCTCGGTCTGGGATGTCTGGAGATCCTAGGACAGGCCTCCTCAAATCCATTAGGTCAAACATCACTCCAGGTAGACGAGTAGCGACTTGCTCCAGCACCTCTCTCTTTTCCTCAAAGGGTAGCTCTCTAAACTTAGCCTGTATAGATAGTAAAAAAAAAACTGAATTAAATCAAATTCAGATTCAAAACCAGTTCTCTGCTGCCAACGACTGGAACGAACTGCAAAAATCACTGAAGCTGGAGACTCATATCTCCCTCACTAACTTCAAGCACCAGCTGTCAGAGCAGCTCACAGATCACTGCACCTGTACATAGCCCATCTGTAAACAGCCCATCCAACTACCTCATCCTCATCCATACTGTATTTATTTATTTATTTTGCTCCTTTGCACCCCAGTATTTCTACTTGCACATTCATCTTCTGCACATCTAACACTCCAGTGTTTAATTGCTATATCGTAATTACCTCGCCACTATGGCCTGTTTTATTGCCTTAACTCCCTTATCCTACCTCATTTGCACACATTGTATTTATACTTATTTTTTATCCTACTGTATTACTGACTGTACGTTTTGTTTATTCCATGTGTAACTCTGTGTTGTTGTATGTGTCGAACTGCTTTGCTTTATCTTGGCCAGGTCACAGTTGTAAATGAGAACTTGTTCTCAACTAGTCTACCTGGTTAAATAAAGGTGAAATAAATAAAATAAAATAAAATACTGTGTAATATTATTTGAATGTTGTGAAARGGGTAAACAGAAATGCAAGAGTAAGATTTTCACCAACCTTCATCTGGATCTGTCTCTTCTGTCAGTCAGGTAGCCTACTCACGGTCTTCCTCTCCTTGTCTTTCTGCAGCCCTTCCTCTTCCTCTCTCCTATTTCCAACTCGTCAAATGAGGAAGGCTGCTTTTAAAAACAGGAAACAAACACATGTAATTATATTATATGTATTTTATTCTTTCAGTACTTGTTACATTTTAGTCATTTAGCAGACGCTCTTATCCAGAGCGACTTACAAATTGGAGAGTTCATACATATTCATCCTGGTCCCCCCGTGGGGAATGAACCCACAACCCTGGCGTTGCAAGCGCCATGCTCTACCAACTGAGCCACACGGGGCTACTTTATGTAGCCGATAATTTATAAGAATTCTAAATGCAGAAGGTCTCGCACACTTAAAAAGTCAGTAAGCTACACAACATGTTGATAACTAATGTAGATAATGAAATCACCATACATGTATAGATAGCAAATTAAATGCAGTAGTTGTTCTTGATAACAAAAAATAATGAAATTGAATGGGTTGTCTATAATTAGAGTAATATAAATCATACTCYTAGTAAAAATAAAAATACATCTAATTTGGTGCAGATTTAGCATCACTTGTCTTGTTTAGATTGGGGATTTAAATAATCTAGCTTTGTTTGTTTTTATTGCACTGGGCACTTTCAAATATTTCACAAAACAACGTTTGTTTGAAAAACTTAACTAGCTAGCTAGCTAAGGAGGACAGCAGCTAACTTAGCTCTCAAGAATGAAAGGGCCCCTACCCAGTATTAGATTCAGAAGGGCAAAGGACTAGTTAACGTTACCAGACAAGCTATTTTCCGTGAATGCAATGCTTTGAATATTCAAAGTCCATTGTTTTACTTTGCTTTTTCCCCACAAGTGTGATAGCTAGCTCATGTAGTTARCACTTTAGCTTGCTGGCTATCATCATATTGAAATCCAATCTTTTACCAGGCAGAAACATTCAAGGTAAGGCCAGTAGCTAACATTAGATAGCTAGCTTTAATGTTTTAACCATGTAGCCTACCTTACATTGCTAACATTCTGGCTAACAGCATAAACACTTTGACTTAARTATAAAAATGAGATTTATAACCAATGCATCACATTACATGTTTGGAAAACATCAAGCAATTTTGCTTCTTTTCAATTRTGAACATAGCTGGTATCGCATCTAATATCAGTGTCGAATTTCCCTCAGAGCGGATTTTTATGTATCCTCTCATCCCCAGTCGACTACCTACAGTACCAGTCAAAAGTTTGGACACATCTACTCATTCCAGGGTTTTTCTTAGATTTWTACAATTTTCTACATTGTAGAATAARYGTGAAGACATCAAAACTATGAAATAACACATATGGAATCATGTAGTAACCAAAAAAAGTGTTAAACCAATCAAAATATATTTTGTATTTGAGATTCTTCAAAGTAGCCACTCTTTGCCTTGATGACAGCTTTGCACACTCTTGGCAATCTCTCAACCAGCTTCATGAGGTAGCACCTGGAATGCATTTCAGTTAACAGGTGTGCCTTGTTAAAAGTTAATTTGTGGAATTTATTTCCTCTTAATGCGTTTGAGCAATCAGTTGTGTTGTGACAAGGTAGGGGTGGTATACAGAAGATAGCCCTATTTGGTAAAAGACCACGTCCATATTATGGCAAGAACAGCTCAAATAAGCAAAGAGAAACGACAGTCCATCATTACTTTAAGACTATGAATGTCAGTCAATCCGGAAAATTTCAAGAACTTTGAAAGTTTTTTCAAGTGCAGTCGTAAAACCATCAAGCGCTATGATGAAACTGTCTCTCACGAGGACCGCACAGGAAAGGAATACTCAGAGTTACCTCTGCTGCAGAGGATAAGTTAATTAGAGTTAACTACACCTCAATGCAGTCCAAATAAATGCTTCACAGAGTTCAAGTAACAGACATATTTCAAAATCAACTGTTCAGAGGAGACTGCGTGAATCAGGTCAA
>NW_019946937.1:17047-24619 GCF_002910315.2 Salvelinus sp. IW2-2015 | reverse complement strand
TTTAATCTGTCCTACATCCATTACAAATCCAGAGAAGGAAAAATACGAGGACTGTAGTATTCTTAATTCCTTGACATGTGGACGGTGCCAAACATCTGGGCAAGAAACTACATGCGGTGGTGTAACTACAAATGATATGTGACCTAATGATAATAACAATTGTTGATATTGGTATATAAACACACAGTGCATTTGAAATGTTCTTTTTTTTTTTTTTTTGATAATTCCCAATTCCCAGAAAGCTTTGTGTGCAACCCTGGAGCAATTGGAGATGAAGTGCCACACCATATTTTTCCAAACTCCAGTCTCTGGTAATTTCAACCAGCAACTTTTCAGTACTGGCAGTGACAGCAGGGCTGTCCTCGGTCTGGGTGTCTGGAGATCCTAGGACAAGCCTCCCAAATCCATTAGGTCAAACATCACTCCAGGTAGACGAGTAGCGACTTGCTCCAGCACCTCTCTCTTTTCCTCAAAGGAGCTCTCTAAACTTAGCCTGTATAGATAGTAAAAAAAAACTGAATTAATCAATTCAGATTACAAACCAGTTCTCTGCTGCCAACGACTGGAACGAACTGCAAAAATCACTGAAGCTGGAGACTCATATCTCCCTCACTAACTCAAGCACCAGCTGTCAGAGCAGCTCACAGATCACTGCACCTGTACATAGCCCATCTGTAAACAGCCCATCCAACTACCTCATCCCCATACTGTATTATATTTTATTTGCTCCTTTGCACCCCAGTATTCTACTTGCACATTCATCTTCTGCACATCTAACACTCCAGTGTTTAATTGCTATATTGTAATTACTCGCCACCATGGCCTTTTATTGCTTAACTCCCTTATCCTACCTCATTTCACACATTGTATTTATACTTATTTTTTATCACTGTATTACTGACTGTACGTTTTGTTATTTCCATGTGTAACTCTGTGTTGTTGTATGTGTCCACTGCTTTCTTTATCTTGGCAGGTCACAGTTGTAAATGGAAACTTGTTCTCAACTAGTCTACCTGGTTAAATAAAGGTGAAATAAATAAAATAAAATAAATACTTGTAATATTATTTGAATGTTGTGAAAGGGTAAACGAAATGCAAGAGTAAGATTTCACCAACCTTCATCTGGATCTGTCTCTTCTGTCAGTCAGGTAGCCTACTCACGGTCTTCCTCTCCTTGTCTTTCTGCAGCCCTTCCTCTTCCTCTCTCCTATTTCCAACTCGTCAAATGAGGAAGGCTGCTTTTTAAAAACAGGAAACAAACATGATAATAGAATTAATGTATTTTATTCTTTCTAGTACTGTTACATTTTAGTCATTTAGCAAGCCGCGCTTTATCCAGAGCGACTTACAAATTGGAGGTTCTACATATTCATCCTGGTCCCCCCTGGGGAATGAACCCACAACCCTGCGTGTGCAAGCGCCATGCCTCACAACTGAGCCACACGGGCTACTTTATGTAGCCGATAATTTATAAGAATCTAAATGCAGAAGGTCTCGCACACTTAAAAATCAGTAAGCTACACAACAATGTTGATACTAATGTAGATAATGAAATACATACATGTATAGATAGCAAATTAAATGCAGTAGTTGTTCTTGATAACAAAAAATAATGAAATTGAATGGGTTGTCTTATAATTAGAAGTAATATAATCATACTCGTAGTAAAAATAAAAAATACATCTAATTTGGTGCAGATTTAGCATCACTTGTCGTCTGTTTAGATTGGGATTTAAATAATCTAGCTTTGTTTGTTTTTCCTTACTTTGTCACTTGTCTAGGTTTGCACCTTATTGCCAACTAGAGTTATTTCACTGAACACCACCTAATTCGTAATATGTTGCGCGACACAAACAAACCATTAACGCTTATGCTGAGTCTATGAGCTAAAAGAAGCAGCGACATGTAGATAGCTAGCTTAAACGTCATAAGGAGGCTCCTCGGAACAGCGAGTGACTAAATGAGCTATAGTTCCTCTCTCAACCGGGTAAATAGAATAGGTGCCGTAAGTGAACCATCTAGAGTAGAGTCTCTAAGGTTTTACTAGAAGGCATAAGTTGTCTGAACACCCGACGTTCAAACCCCGCTAGTTTCCGTGAATTGTCAACTGCTCTGCAATAAATTCAAGTTCCATTAGCTGTTTCTAATCTTTCTCTTTTTCCCCACAAAGTTGATACGCTAGCTCAATGTAGTTATCCTTTAGCTTGCTGTTAGTTATATCCATACATTATCATGACAATTGGCCTAAAATCTATCTCATTACTCCCATCAATCACATAATCTCTAGGTCTTTACACAAGGCCAAGAATACGACTTTCATAATAGGTATAAGCCTAAGCTTTAAACTCGTCATGTATAGGCTATTATAAACCAATTATAGTAGCTTTTTCTACATTTATCATTAGCACACAATCTAGATTTACCGGTAGTATACAATATCGACTTGAACACTTACTCGTGTTTGGCCAACAGCGTATCAACTATAAAACCATCGAGAGATTTCATTTATACTCACAAAAATGACATCACATTACCATTGATATTGGACAAACACACTATATACCAATCATTTGTCCTTTACCTTTTTTCTCTTAAGGAGATTAACATTACAAAGACTCAGCTAATGTTATGCCGTCATACTTCTATATCTAGTGTGAACGCGTAGACTTTTGGACCTATTCAGACAGCTGGTTTCTTAAAATCATGTGTTACCCCATCTCTTATCCCCCTCAGAGCGGCTCGAACTTATTTTCCTACTCGTATGCTCTCATCCCAGCTAACCAGTCAGTACACATACACTTTCATAAGTGACCAGCTCAACAACTTAAAGCTTTTCTTTCAGGTGAGTCACAGTATCGAAGTTCTTTCTCCTATATCTTTTTACAAATTTTTTCCACCATGTGTTATGGCAGGTTTTAGATCCCTCCCTGTTATGATTATTATTACATAGCATGAATACATCAGTAACTCTCGGACCACGACTATTTATTAGAATCATATAGGAATAAGTCATTTGTTAGATAACACTAACCAAAAAAACTTATGTTGTATAAAACCAATCAAAAACTATTTCATGCTATTAGTAGATTCTTCCCATTAGATAGCCACTCTTAGCGCTTGATTAAGTTTGCACACTCTTGCAATCTCTCAACCAGCTTCATGAGTAAGCACCTGGAATGCATTTCAGTTAACAGGTGTGCCTTGTTAAAGATTAATTTGTGGAATTTATTTCCTTCTTAATGCGTTTGTACAATCAGTTGTGTTGTGACAAGGTAGGGGTGGGATTCAGAAAATAGCCCTATTTGGTAAAAGACCACGTCCATTAGTTATGAAGAACAGCTCAAATAAGCAAGGAGAACGACAGTCCATCATATTACTTTAGAACATGAATGTCAGTCAATCCGGAAAATTTCAAGAACTTTGAAAGTTTTTTTCAGTCGCAGTCGTAAACCATCAAGCGCTATGATGAAACTGTCTCTCACGAGGACCGCCACAGGAAAGGATACTCAGAGTTACCTCTGCTGCAGAGGATAAGTTAATTAGAGTTAACTACACCTCAGATTGCAGTCCAAATAAATGCTTCACAGAGTTCAAGTTAACAGATCATATTCAAAAGGACCACTGTTTCAGCAAGGACTGTGTATCCAGTTCAGTTCATTTTCGAATCCTGCAAATGAACCACTATGAAAGGCACACCTATAAGAAGAAGAGACATGAGGAGAGGAGTGGGACAACATTCCCCAGGCCATAATCAACAGCCTGATCAACTCTACGTGAAGGAGATGTCGCGCTGCATGAGGCAAATGCTGGTCACACCAGATACTGACTGGTTTTCTCATCCACGCCCCTACCTTCTTTTTAAAAGGTATCTGTTATSAACAGCTGTATATCTGTATTCCCATTCCCAGTGAAATCCATAGATTAGGGCCTAATGAATTCGTTTCAATTGACTGATTTCCATTATATAAACTGTAACTCAGTAAAATCATTGTAATTGTTACGTTTGTATTTTTGTTCGTTATGTATACCGTATCACCCATTGATTCTTAAAGAATATAACATATTTTTATTTTACCTTTATTTAACTCGGCAAGTCAGTTAAGAACAAATTCTTATTTTCAATGACGGCCTAGTAACAGTGGGTTAACTGCCTTGTTCAGGGGGCAGAATGACAGATTTGTACTTTTTCAGCTCGGGGATTTGAACTTGCAACCTTTTGGTTACTAATCCACCGCTCCAACCTCTAGGCTACCCTGCCGCCCCACATAAAAGCCTCATGAGCTTAGTTCATCTGTCGTGAACCCATCAGAACCCACAATATAAGCATTTTTTACACCGTTGTTTATAAACAATGCAATTGTAAACAAATACTGTATAGCTTCAAAAACATGGTTAAAACTATCATGTTCATATCATGGATGGTCAGTCATTGCATCCATAGCTCTGTCTATAAATGGTTACGTTAATCCATCCCCATCCCCCAGCTGTTTATTGAAACAGTGGTGGAGTGACAGCTTTGTTATTGTTTGAACTGCAGATTGATCCTTGAAAARGGTAGGTAGGTAGAGACATGTACAATATGGCCACAGATAGAACAACGAGACAGATATTTCACAGGATGTATAAAATGTGAGGCATCTAGTTGGCGTTTCCACTCACTACCAAATATGGTGATGCGAGGAAACCCAGTGGCCGGCAGTGGGGAGAAGATGGTGCGAGATGGAGATCCGGGTTCGATCCTGGGCTGTATCACAACCGGCTGTGATCTGGAGTCCCATAGGGTGGCGCACAATTGACCCAAGGTAGTCTGGGTTAGGGTAGGGTTATACTTGGCTCATCGCTCTCTAGTGACTCCTTGTGGAGGGCCGGGCGCCTGAAGGCTGACCTCAGTCGTCAGTTGAACGGTGTTTCCTCTGACACATTGGTGCGTCTGGCTTCCGGGTTTAGCGGGCGTGTGTTAAGGAGCGCGGTTTGAAGGGTCATGTTTTGGAGGACGCATGACTCAACCTTCGCCTCCCGAGCCCCTTTGGGGAGTTGCAGCGATGAGACAAGCTTTAAAAAGGGTGTAAAATACCAAAAAAAGGAGTGCAAGGGCGAATTAAGTTAATGCGCACTTCACCAAGTTCGCTCACATAAATATGCTAATATACGCTAGAACGCGCCAATAGGATCTCACCAGCTCGTCCTTGGCTCTGCCCCTCCTCCTTGCTCCTTCTGCCCACTATGATTTACTTGCTCCCGTTGGAAACGGCTGTGGTCGATCTTCGGTTAGTTGAATTTTGAATAGAGGAAATATTTTTTTTAATAGAGATGGCACTATGTAGAAATCATTCTGTGCATTTCCTGGTTGATAAAAATATTAATAAGTTAGCCGAATTTTCAGTCTGTGACAAAAAAGAAAGTATATGTGTAGAGATCACCATGTACCATCTAAACCGCGCTGTGAAATATTCTCCATAACTAAAAATGTTGTATTTTTCAGCATAATGGGAAGCATATGAAATTTAGCACATAGAATCTCCCTTCCACTTTCTTCCATTCCCTCCTTCCATCCCTCCTTCATCTACCTCTTCGTCCCTCTCTTCATCCCTCTCATTCCCCTCTCATTCCCTCTTCATTCCCCTCTTCATTCCCTCTTCATTCCCCTCTTTCACCTCCCCCTCTTCATCCCCCTCTTTCATCTCCTCTTCATCCACCTCTTCATCCCCTCTTCATCTACCTATTCAACCCCTCTTCATCCCCTCTTCATTCACTCTCACCTACTCTTCATCTACCTCTTCATCCCCCTCTTCATCCCCTCTTCATTCCCTCTCATTCCCCTCTTCATCTACCTCTTCATCTACTCTTCACACCCTCTTCATCCTCTCATTCCCCTCTTCATCCCTCTACCTACCTCTCATCCCCCCTCTTCATTCTACCTTCCATCTACTATAATTAAAAACACTCAAACATATCTCTCATTCAATCCATAACACAGAAATCTTTATTGTGGTCAATTCCACTCCGACATTGCCTGTACTAATATTATATTATTTCTTAATTCCATTCTTTACTTTTAGATGTGTGTAGTGTGTGAATTGTTAGATCTACTGCACTGTTGGAGCTAGGAACACAAGCATTAGTTAGATACTAACTGCACTGTTGGAGCTAGAACACAAGCATTTAGTTAGATACTACTACTCCCTGTTGAGCTAGGAACACAAAGCATTAGTTAGATACTACTGCACTGTTGGAGCTAGGAACACAAGCATTTAGTTAGATACTACTGCAATGTTGGAGCTAGGAACACAAGCATTTTGCTACACCTGCAATAACATCTGCTAAATATTGTGTATGTGACCAATACAATTTGATATGATGTGACTTGTTGCACAGATCACATTTAAAGGTAATTTCCGATTGAGCGACGTGTCAGACATTTAACCGGTGAACGCAGTAGTCATCCCGTGTCCGCGGAACATTACCGTGTAATTGTCAATCACGCTATAGATGGGTTAGCTGACAACGTCCACAAAAACAATGTTCTGGATGGCCAGACTGCTGGAAGTCAAGTGCTGTTGTGATTCTGGATGGCCAGACTGCTGAAGTCAGCGTGTTGTTGTGATGCTGGATGGCCAGACTGGCTGAAGTCAGGGTGTTTTGTGATTCTGGATGGCCAGACTGCTGTATTGTCAGCGTGTTGTGATTCTGCGTGGCCAACTGCTGAAGTCAGCGGTGTTGTGATTCTGGATGGCCAGACTGCTGAAGTCAGCGTGTTGTTGTGATTCTGGATGGCAAACTGCTGAAGTCAGGGGTGCTGTTGTGATTCTGGATGGCCAGACTGCTGAAGTCAGCGTGTTGTTGTGATTCTGGATGGCCAGACTGCTGATGTCAGCGTGTTGTTGTGATTCTGCATGGCCAGACTGCGTGAAGTCAGCGTGCTGTTTGTGATTCTGGATGGCAGACTTGCTGAAGTCAGCGTGTTGTTGTGATTCTGGATGGCCAGATGCTGAAGTCAGCGTTTGTTTGTGATCTGATGGCCAGACTGCTGAAGTCAGCGTGTGTTGTGATCTGGATGGCCAGAACTGCTGAGGTCAGCGTGTTGTTGTGATTCTGGAATGCCAGACTGCTGAAGTCAGCGTGTTGTGTGTGATTCTGGATGGCCAGTACTGCTGAAGTCAGCGTGTTGTTGTGGTTCATGGGCCAGACTGCGAAGTCAGCGTGTGTTGTGATTCTGGATGGCCAGACTGCTGAAGTCAGCGGTTTTTTTGTGATTATGGATGGCCCAGACTGCTGAAGTCAGCGTGTTGTTGTGATTATGGATGCCAGACTGCTGACAGATCAGCGTGCTGGTTGTGATTCTGGATGGCCAGACGCTGAAGTCAGCGTGTTGTTGTGATTCTGGATGGCCCAGCACTGCTGCAGTCAGTGTGTTGTTGTGATTCTGGATGGCCAGTACTGCTGAAGTCAGCGTGTGTTTGTGAATTCTGATGGCCAGACTGCTGAAGTCAGCGTGTGGCTGTTTGGATTTCTGGATGCCAGACTGCTGAAGGTCAGCGTGTGTGATTCTGGATGGCCAGACTGCTGAAGTTC
>NW_019946937.1:3892-13326 GCF_002910315.2 Salvelinus sp. IW2-2015 | reverse complement strand
CAGACTGCGCCGAACGTTCAGTGGTATCTGTTATCCAGTCAGAGGTCAGACTTACAGGAAAAGAACATAATATGTGAAGACTGGTCTAAGTCGCCCTAAAATAAACCTTGCCCCACATAGAGTAGCCAACGTGGGGCTAACATGAGCTTCAGCCAGGAGATAATGGAGGTATTAATAACCAGGAAGAGTAGCTGCTGCTTAGCGGTAGATAAGGCATCATATATAAACCCCGAAGAGTAGCTGCTGCTTCAAGCAGGAGATAATATGGAAATATTAATAACACACCAGAGAAGAGGTAGCTGATTGCTCCTCTATCAGCAGGAATAATGGGGATCCTAATTAACAAAAACAATCAATACATGTACATTTGTAAAATGGTCAGTGTGGGTTTGGGATTCGCAACCATCGACCTTTTGGTAACAGGCCCATGCTCCAACTACTAGCCAGTAGGGGCGCTAGGGGAAGCGAGAGCGAGAGGTAGCGAGAGAGATAAGTATTTTTGCAGCCAAGTACTTATGACAGTAACAAAATCACACAAGCCAACAACTTGTACACACAAGAAAAATAATTTCATCTGACATTTCAAGAATGTTATTGTTGTTTTGTATTAGGATCCCCATTATCTCCTGCTGAAGCAGCAGCTACTCTTCCTGGGGTTTATTAAGTATCTCCATTATCTCCTGCTGAAGCAGCAGCTACTCTTCCTGGGGTTTATTATGGATCCCCATTATCTCCTGCTGAAGCAGCAGCTACTCTTCCTGGGGTTTATTAATGACCTCCATTATCTCCTGCTGAAGCAGCAGCTACTCTTCCTGGGGTTTATTAAGGATCTCCATTATCTCCTGCTGAAGCAGCAGCTACTCTTCCTGGGGTTTATTAATGCCCTCCATTATCTCCTGCTGAAGCAGCAGCTACTCTTCCTGGTGTTTATTAATGACCTCCATTATCTCCTGCTGAAGCAGCAGCTACTCTTCCTGGTGTTTATTAATGACCTCCATTATCTCCTGCTGAAGCAGCAGCTACTCTTCCTAGGGTTTATTAATGACCTCCATTATCTCCTGCTGAAGCAGCAGCTACTCTTCCTGGGGTTTATTAAGGAACTCCATTATCTCCTGCTGAAGCAGCAGCTACTCTTCCTGGGGTTTATTAAGGATCTCCATTATCTCCTGCTGAAGCAGCAGCTATTCTTCCTGGGGTTTATTAAGGATCTCCATTATCTCCTGCTGAAGCAGCAGCTACTCTTCCTGGGGTCCACACAACACATAAAACAAGACATAAATCAGAACATGAATAGACAATAAGAACTCAAGGACAGAACTACATCGATTTAAAATAAGAATACAGGTTGCAATATGTCCGTTTTTGTCGACCTGACCAAATTCACATAGAAATGTGACTTATAGATCTGTCATTCTCATTGAAAGCAAGTTTACGAAGTTGAAGATATTATCTATGTGCACTATTTCTATGCTTCYCATTCTTAAGTTTCATTTTTCCGTCTTGTACTTTTGGTTTTTGTTCACCAGCTTCAAACAGCTTGAAAATACAATATTTGTTGGTTATTGGAAGGATATTTCACAGCAGTTAGCTTGTTTAGTCACATGAACTGAAATTAGATCGAACTATTAGAATTTTAGCAAAGGAAACGGAGAAGCGATTTCTGCACCTATTTTCAACATTCCAGTATCAAATACTGAATATCATAACACTAACGTTGGCAATACTCGCAGCCCACTCCTTTCTTCTCATACGTTGTAATCCTTTGCTCTAACTGTCACACTATTGCTTTCATCTAAAGCAAGACCTATTCTAATCGGCACGCAGGCACCAAATGTTCTGAAACACCGGAGAGAATTCACAACATCAGGAGTGTCGTGAATCATTTCCAAATACAACGCTTACAGAACTTTAAATCAAACATGCTTATATTACAACTGTACAGCCCACTGGCATGTCCCCATGCGGAACACACCCCGCGGAACAACACCCCGCGGAACACACCACCGCGGAATAAACACACCTTCCCCAGAGCACTGGTTCGCTATTTATACCCATCACACATGAGATCATTAACATACATTAATTAATCTTCCTCAACTAGGTCATCTGCCACCATTATCCTCTTCATTTCAGGCCTTCAGCTGCTGTCAACGCCCCAATAACGCCTGTATCCGCTCTGATCAGATATACCCTATGGGGCAGAACCCCTTGTTCCCCTCAAAAAATTTACACAATCCATAATGTACTATCTTGGCCCTAAGAACTATGACCTATTAACCCATAACGCGCACTTCAAATGGCTGATTCCGTGTCAATTCATCCTCATGAATGGCAACCGTGTCTCATGCTTTATTCCATACATCCACGTTAACAGCACAGTTATGACTATTGGCCACTTCTGCAAATCATTTGTTTTCCTGTATTTTACAGAATGGAAATGCACTCACATCTTGCTCTCTTATACTACCTCCAGTAATTACTTCTGTCTATGTCGCAACAGTGATGATTATCTACCCCACACTATTCACCTACTCCTACATAATCCCTCCTCTTGTAGGGATTAACCTCAAAAACCACTAAAATGACATTACAAAATTCGACATCAACCATTACTAAAGAGTAAATTATACTAACAATATAAACTAAAAAGCTCACAAAATCACTTGTACCGAGGAAACATCTCAAATGTGACGGAAATACGGCAGTAAAACAGAATCACAAGATCAGAAAGTAAAAAAATAAAATAAGTACAAATGAATGACCAATAAGAAATTGAGAGATGGAGAAAATCAAGAAACAAACTACTGGCAGTTACCAAAGAAAATCTGACACACAACATCATTTCTAAAAGTGGTAAGCTTCACTGCATCCGTCCTATGAGCAGACATGAGTTTGGAAATACAGCAATATACAGCCGTAAGACCCTCCTTCGAAGAAATCATGGCAGACATTAACCACCGTCAGGAACTACTCTCAGTATAGACCGCACGGTTTGGAGGATTCCCAAAGGGGCAGTCCCAAAAGGATCCACCCGCAGTAACAAGCTTGCCCATACTTATTAGTAATACTTGCCTGGGCTGAACTCGGTAAGCAAGGTCCAATCACACAAGAGAGGGATGCACATCTCTCCTTACGAACATCGTATTTAACTGTTGTCGTCGACCACGCACAATGACATAATTACCCAGGGGGTATACACAGAAAAAAATGCACCACCTACCCAAGAGCCAACAACCCTCCCTCCTGAAACATTGATAGCATCATCCATAGCAACATGACGACCAAACTCCATCCCTTCTCCACTCAAGAAGCGCAATTAATAAAGTTTAATGACTCCCTGTTTGATTATTTCATATATAATTAATCCATTCTAGAAGTTCATATTTCGCGCTGCTATATGCCACAGAAATATAGATTCAAATCCTGAATTTAAACCCTCCTTCTGGGCCTTGAAATCCCTAAGAGACCCTCTAAGCAGTCCCAATTACATTGAAAGATACCTCCAGGATCCTTATCATAAAACCTTTTAAGCTACTCTAGGTTTGTACATGAGTCCATCATGGATGATTCAAAATAGGTAACCTATTTAAATTCTCTCTAACTGAAGGCAAAGGACCAACATCCATCCATCAGGCAATACATTCTACAGTGTAGTTGTTGGTTCCAACATGCATCCTAGAAACTAATCAGCATACCTTGTCTTATTTTTTCCAACATATTAAGAGATGACGCAACGTGAGTTATGTGGATCCACACATACCTTTATCATTATTTTTACGAACTCCCACATTCTCTAAAACCCAAATAGTATTAACATTTCTAACAGTGGTGTTCCTACATCAATTCCTATCGGTGTGGTGTGCTGTAAAATCATGATCATATTTCCTTTAAACGCACGGTACCTCTGTCTAATTGAGGTACATTTAATTCAGTTCTAACTTGTTATAGGGCAGCGCACACATCATTTTGGGTCTCCCACATGGTTTCAATTCAACATGATGTTAGCCATGCCTACCCAAGCATATCCTACATTTATGATCACACAAGGGAATAAGAATACTTTCTATGGTACAATAGTCATTTTTGGCCAACTACACAGTTTTTAGAATGGGATGCTGGTTCAGAAGACTATAAAAGATCAGACAAGAGGTGATTTCTCACAAAATACAATTGTCCATTCTTGTATGTGTTGCCATAGTTCTTAGCCCATTCGTATCACTTCTTCTTCACTACTTCTGTCTCGTTGTGGTGGCCTTGGAGTGCTTCTGATTCTGATATATCTAATTTCTGGTGTGGCTTATTTCAATGTTCTTATCTTTGAGGTAGATCTTAAGAGTTTATCAGAAAGTTTCAAATTTAATCCAAAAAAGGTAAAAACCTCCTGGACTGTGCCTCAGGTTGCTTGTGTTGGCGACGGGTCTTGGCTTGGTATGGGCAGTCGATGTCATCTAGTGGGTAGCTACTGTGGTCGTCGACAAGCAGCCCACGATTGGCGGTGCAGGGGTGAAGTGTTGTTGTCACAGGTCCTTTCCTGTTCAGGTGGCAGGGGTTAGGTCTTCACCTTTCACTGGTCAATCTTGTTCATGATGAGCACTATCGTTCTTTTTTTTTGATTCATGTCAGGTTCACATCCTTTCGGGTCCCAAACCGAGCTTCTCCCTTTGTTTGGTGAGTGTGTCCAATCCACAGAGTGCAATCTCCGATAAGGGGTTTGATCTCTTATATTCTGAGATAGACTTCAGTTTCTCCTGCTCTGTTGAAATACATTGAGGCGGAACATAGTTCTAACCTTGTCAGATCTTTTGGTATTGTTCGGCTGATTCCATTCTCTCTTCCTGCTCCCACACAAATACATCATGATTGTGCAATTAGTTCCTGTTGTTTCTATACTCAGCATTCACTGTTGCTTCTGTTATGATCAAGTCATTTTCTTTTGTTGTTCTAAAATCAATTGGTCTGTAAAGGAGGCCATTCAATCAGTTTACAAGAAAGTCATTGTGGGGAAATCCCCATTTCTTAGCTGTTCAGGACTTTTTCCCTTCCTCTTTCTATTCTTCACCTGAGGCTCCCTACTCAGGCCGGACTTACAGCTTCATCGGAAGGGTTCAATATTTAAGGAAAGAAACGTTCTATTCTGTTCCCTTGTGAGGCCTCTCCTACCTCTTCTGGTTCAATTATCGGTGCCACGGTCACTATTTGGCTTCCACTTGATTACTATGTTTTCTTGCTCTCCTGGCATCTAATTTTTCCGCTTTCTCCTGCTCCCTCAGGCTCCCTCCTGGTGAATCAGCAATCCCTCAGTGTCCTCACATCTCTATGTGGTTGTATTCCTTCTCTCTGTTGGGACTACAGCTGCAGTGGAGTCAGATGGTACCACTCTCACATTACGAACGTCCTGGCCTTCTTTTTCACTTGGACCGGCCGTTCCTTGTTCTTTGGCCACCTCATAGGTGTCATATCTCCTCGGTTATCCCACTTCACCTCCGGATCCCTCCATACGTGGACTAGATCTCCTGGTAACCTACTCGAGAGAGGTCCTTCTGGTCCCCTTGGATCATCAGACGCAGAAACCGTCTCATCCTGGTTCGGTTTCTGCCTACCTTTCTGTGAAGGCCATTCATACTTAGAGACTTATGGCCTCATGTTCTAAGATTTGCACTGCCATACATTGCCTCTAATTACTTCCATCACTCATCACACACCAGAACAAAACCAGACATGCACTGCAAGCTGGCAGACACCCCGTCTCCGTCTGGTTTCCTAAACCATAAAGACTTGGAACAACAGTATCAAAACATAACTGCAGTTGACTAATGTTATGTGTGTATGCATAAAATATATTCATGAAACTGAAATCTTGTTAGGACGCATGAATCGAATTCTCCACTCTCTCTTTACCTGACTCTACTGCCTCCAGGATCTTTTCTGCTGGACTCCACAAAATAAAAGCCTAATAAAAGCTTCCTCGATGCTTGCCAACCCAGTCTCCCCTTTCGGCCACAGGTTTCTGAAGGAGGTGTTCCCAAATCAGTGTCCATTTTTACTTAGTTGTCCCACTACGCCATTTCACAACTGATAATGCATTGTGCAACTAACCCTACAATTAACATTCTCTCTTCTTGAATAATCAACAACTGTATAGTGCTGTTCATTATGCAAGTGCCCTTTAGACGATGTTTGTTTATGAGTATAATCATCCTATTGATCATTCTCTTGTCACAATGATGGTATAAAAATGAGAAACAAGTAGCACGGTCCAAAACTCAACCTGCAGTACAGTCTATAGTGGAATCATATCTCGTCTCCTTTCTCTCTCTGATTCCACGTCCTCCCCTGTCCATGGTGTGGTTTCAAGCTCACCATTATTTCAGGGCTGGATTACTTCCGTGAGACTTGATGCACCCGACCAAGGAGAATAGAACTGTTACCACTGCAGTTTTAAGATATAACCGACTCAGCCTGGTGTAATCTTGATGATCACTCAGTCTCCAGAACCGAGAGAGGACCCAAGCCATTCCATTTCTGGCTGTTTTTTCCTGAGGACATACACAAACATCAACACATGGGTTAGTTTGTCCTGACAACATTAGCAAGATCACTAAATCTTAGATTTTTAATAACAGCCCTAATGTAGCCAGTCTGCCTCAAATACCTGGCCTCCTCCCAGAAATATTCATGATAATCAAATACAGATCACTGCTTTAAATAACATGTATCACTCAAGCGCTTCCCCAGTGGAAGAATAGCCTCAACAAAACTAGGTCATAAGTTTGCTTAAACTTTTGGCTCTAATGTTCAAGAAGGCACCACTTCCACTATTCCTATCTTTTAGATATGTGATGGCTTCCTATTACTTTTTAGAATTGTTCACATATAATTTTTACCCACACCCGCCAGCTGTCTTTGCTTTCTGTGAATTATCTCTATTTCTAATATTCTAGAAAATAACTAACGACCCCTTTACTACCATTCCCATGTCAATAACGTTCCTAACCCATAACTGCCATTGGTTTGATACATACTAAAATCAATCCTTAAGTCAAGTTTGTATATAATATTTATATCAGTCCTCCTCAGGAACATATGACAGACCAGCTTATGTGTCCTCAAGAACAAAATCAAATTTGACAAGACGGAAAAAGAGAAAAAATAAAATAAAATTATAATAATTATTGCACATGTGAATATTATCGACTATTGTGTAAAGAGAAAATGATAACCTGGAGAAAACAGTCATCCGTGTCATCTCTAAGGAAACGTTATTGTGTAAGCTCTTTCTTCTTCATTCATGGGTATCTGCACAGACAGATACCTTATTACAAATTAAACATTACTTTATCATTCACCAATTCCAATGACATTATATAAACGAGCCAAGAACAAAAAATCCTTTAATGCTAAAATTCTGTAAGTTTTGTAACCACCTTCTCTCAGGATAGTCGAGCTTCTTCCTGAGGGCTATTAACGTTAAACAGTTCCATATCCAGAATAGACTAAACAGGTTAATTGGCATCCATAAACCAATATTTCAGGATAAAGTCCTTAGTGTTTTAATTTAATCAATTTGACCTTATCTATTCAATTACACAACAATCCCTTTAATAAATTAACATGTGAAAACATAACACTTATTAGCGCAGGTATATTTCAGCATATTTCCACATAGCCCTTTTTTGTCTCAGTTTCTCCTCAGTGAGTGGCCTGGACTATGAACAATCAGTACCCCCCAGCACCTTAAGTCATTATTACGCGGCCCGCCCAATATACATGACAATCACTCAGCTGGTCTTTTTTTTTTTTTAGAATACAGTTCAACAGGTCATCAGACAACAGTTGTCCCTCCTATTCAGGCTACGGGCGGGTAAGTGGGAGCCTCCACACCACTAGTGGGATAATTAAACAAACCATGCCACAAAGTCCGATCGTGACTCCCTTATTCGACTGGTGATGCTCTCAGATCGGAATTCACAGAGTGAAATGTAGTGGTATCAACAAAAACCGGCGGTTATTCAGAACCCACCATCCATAAAACCCTTGTAGAAAAACTTCAACACTTTTTATATGCATAATAACAAAACACATTTGTGTATCCCCCAAAGACACATACCCAAAGAACTGATAGTTTTACCTATGAACCCATGTTATATGATCGAAAATTAAAATTAAAATCACCTATTCGAACATAACTTATTCAATTTAAGGGTACAACTTCTTCATAATTTCCCAGGGAATAAAGATTAAGTAGATTATACAGTTTGAATAGAGTCTGGTGTACTTAAACATTTTTATATAAGTATATCCACCGTGTTCCAACAATTCAGTAAAGGTGATACAGTCTTTACAAAATTCCTAGGATCAGGGCATTTTAGAACCATTAAATTCCACTCCCCTTTCTTATAGGAGCAACTTAAAATTTACATTTCTTTCAAAAACATGTTCATCCTTGTCTTGCGATACCCAATTTGAAACTGGAATCTGGAAAAAGTAAACCTCTTCAGCAATAAACCTACATCAATGATAATATTCTTCCCAGTAACTGGCACTAGTATAATCATAAGCCAATAATCGCAAGGGACTGGACTCACTCATTCCAACCTACCATGTATTGCAGCCTTATCCAGATATTTTTAATTTTAAACGCGGCTGACTTTAATAACGCTTTCCACAGTTCAAATTGCAGTCTCCCAGTGACATGTTGACCAGAGAAGATTAAAAAACCCTTTTTTCCCTTATTCTACCTGGAAAAGAAACGTGTACATATTGTATATTCAACACGTTACCTTTTTAGTCAGCAAACAATAAATTCACCTTATTCTTCATAGATCTTTAAATTCTAAAGCGAGCTTTAAACAGCTCCAGAAGAATTGTGGTATAGAAGTCTAACAATTAAATTCCATCGTTATTTTAATAATATTCAAACGTGATCCAAACTTCTTCTGACACATATAAACTGTAATCTCTTGATGAAAACACTCATTGCTTGCGCTCAGTAAGACAGACACCCCGACAAGTAAAAAATTCCATTCTCACTAACCTCAAACCATTAGTTGTTTGTTTATTTTGGACACAGGAAATAAACCTCTTGTAAGCGGCATCTTCCATTACCGCACTACAGTCTATGCACAATTACAACTACGCCCGATATACCTAATTCCAGAATAGAGAGCTATTTTCTTATTGGATTCTTAGGATCTTGTATAGTCTGACCAATCGACTCCGCAGCTGCGAGGACTAGAAGGAACCACACACACAACCTCAATCGCATATGTATTTCCTGATGAATAGAAATGTTGACATCAGAACGCCTACAAATGAGCTTCAAATTTTTGGTCCCAATAGCGATTCTATTATTTATTTAATTTTTCTCCTAAATAACATCCAATGTATTTCTACACACCTTTTATTTACTATTTTTCCGAGTTATGAGCCGAATC
>NW_019946937.1:0-1316 GCF_002910315.2 Salvelinus sp. IW2-2015 | reverse complement strand
TGACAGCAGGTTAACTCTGGTTGTTACATTGACTAAACATCCAGCTCGATTCAGGCTGAAGTTTCTATATAATATCCCCCATCCTTCATCTTTCTGCAGTGAGACCTTGACCTTCTCCGGAGCAGCAGAGATACAGAAAACCTGTTGCTTATTATGGGAAGGAAATGTGATCCTCCGCTCCTCGGGGGGTTCAACCGTGAGAGAGGAGTTGTATTCTTTGTAAATGTGTCTGACTGATTACAGCAGCAGAACGACATGAAATACATTCATCCTTTACTACGCTACATTACGGATATGGCCATCCGGTGCGCGTTTCCACCCTACTGCCTTGTTCCATAATGCGTTACATTCTTGAAACAGCGCAGATAATAATGCACGCAGCACGCAGCGCAACTCATCAAGTCGACGCAGCGCGTAAAGGGTTCAGTGTTCATGAACAACGCGTGTATTTTTCTTTCTCCCAAATTGCCCTGATAGCAGATGCCGCTATAAGCGATACGGAATGAAGCTACAGGACTTTTCCATAATAACCTTCACAAATGTCAGCCGACCCTTTAAGGCCTCCCGGCTTGGTGCTTTATCCGCTTGCTATTGTGAATCAATTCCCCCAGTCCGGAGAGGGTTGGAGCGCGTTGGAGAAAATGTCCGCTTACAATACTTGTAGTCTAGTGTGGGAACTAAGCTGATTCAGGTCTATAATAAAGACATTGCTTAACATCTGGAGCTGTCTAATAAACCTGCTGAACATTTGGAGCGGTCTAATAAACCTGACAGATCACATTCACAGACCTGCTGCCGCGATCCTTCACCCTCTAAGGTAGTTCATTGAGCTTTACATGACAGTCAAGCATTCCTATTCATCATATTGCCAACCATTTCATGAGGCAATCTACACGACACTGACAAAATACGGCTTTTGATGGATGGTCTCATTGCTTAGGATATCCGCACTGTTCTACTAAACGGGGATATGAAACATGAAAAGTATTGATCTAACAACGTTATAATATGACAATCGATGCTTTCACACAGATGGCCTATATATAGGCCTATTTCATCAGACTAACATAAGCGACAAAACTAAATGACTAGTCCGCGCTAGAGCCAGGGGATTGTGTAGAGAGGACAGCAGGTCATTTCAGGCCCCATTAGTAGCTAATGTGACACGAATAACCGCATCGGTTGTCTCACAACTAGAGGAAATACGAGGTGTTATCCGTTTTTTGTGTCACACAGAAAGCGGAACAGAGAGAGATAGCAGCTCCATATAGGTCATACCACCGACACAGACATTATTGTAAATGTTATTCGCAGAA
>NW_019946936.1:12639-26378 GCF_002910315.2 Salvelinus sp. IW2-2015 | reverse complement strand
TAGTGGAAGACAGTGACTTGTAGTAAAACCACTACAGACTCCCTCGACACCAATTCTGACTGACCTCCAGGCATTGACCTGAAAATTACCTGCTTACGTCAGACTCATTCTGAACAAGTTGTAATCTGCCAGGATACGTGGTTTTCTTACCTTGACTTGAGTGCTTGTGTAAGCATAAACGCACATGCACAACGGAACATCCAATTAGGATTTATGCTAGGATCACTTAAGGTTCCGAGCAAAATACCAGCCTTAGTAAAGTTGAACATTTACTTTGAGGCCTTTGACTCTACAGCTACAGTACTCACCAGTTTTCTTCCCAGAAGTCCATAGGTCATCACTGTAGACTGCCCAAAACTAGTGCCTTACAGCTGTAGACTTATCATATAGTTATCAATTTAGGATAGTGCCTAAGCAACACACCAAGTAGGAAAACCCTAGACATGACATTAGAGACAATGCCAAGATAGAGTCATTTAGCCAGGACATTGGATGTATATGTGGTGGACTGCTCCGCTTTCCAAGAGCCTACCAAGTTCAACCACCAGAGGTGGACTGCAATTATGATCTACAAACAGGACATCACGTGGTCATTATTTTTATGTTGATTTGTAATCACAAGATCCAAACCACAGGGGGACTGTCATGACGTGGCCTTTTCTAGGTATAGATCGTGGCATCCCCCTCTCTCTCTCTCCTACACCCAGGTTCTGTTATCTCAGGTCGTAAATTCCTGGAGGAGACTCTCTCCCCCTGGCCATGCAGTATATAGAGAGAGAGTTTCACAGTAGAACAAAGGAACTTCTTCAACATCACAGAACTTGAGAACTGAACAATACCCATGTTTTGGAGAATGTGTAAACGGTCGGTGGAGAAACAAGCTACGATCTGGTCCATTTTGTTTCATGTTTGTGACCTCATGAAAGACAATACAGCCACATTACCATAACTCTGTTTATACAGGTGCTGCCGTTATGAGGTTTGCGTCTAATTATTGCATAAAATGAATGAGTAAAGATTAAACTATTTGTGAAATGATGTAAGGTGATGTTAAACCTTTAATGAAAGAGAATTGTATTCGCTTTCAAGTTTAACCAAGTCATTGGCCCACCCCCGTGAGCACAGACATGATCTGGCGTCATAGAACCACCTTTTCTATTGTTACGAATAAAATCCCCTCCCGAAGAAATCCTCTTCAGACTACGCATACCTTGATGGACACCGAGGGGGCACAGGTTGAGATGAGATCCTCAGACCCCTTGTGAGACCATATGCTGACACATGCACATTTGTGGCCTGCTGGAGGTCATTTTGCAGGGCGCTGGCAGTGCACCTCCTTGCACAAAGGCGGAGGTAGCGGTCCTGCTGCTGGGTTGTTGCCCTCCTACGGCCTCCTCCACGTCTCCTACTCTCCACCCGCGCCCCGCCCTCCTCGCACCGCTCCCATTGCTCCTCGACACTCAGGCTCGAAGACATCAAGCAAACCCTTTTTGCCACAGCTCCGCATTGAGTCTGGCCATCGCTGGATGAAACTGGCCACTACCTGAGCCACTTGTGTGGCGTTGTAGACCCGCTACTACCACAGAGAGACACCACCCACACAACAAGTGACCACACACATCACAGAGCATAGCGCAACTGAGGCAGCTCGCGTCGCGTCACCGAAATCCTCCTTTCTCTTTGGGGTCTTCGTAATGCCTCATAATCACCTCTATCTGTCTATTCCATTTGCACAACAGCATGTGAAATTTAATTGTCAATCAGTGTTGCTTCCTAAGTGGACAGTTTGATTTCACAGAAGTGTATTGACTTGAGTTACATTGTTGTGTTAATAACTTCTCACGAGTCACCAACCCTGATCCGGTAGCACCCCCCCCCCCCCACTGATTAGCATAGCTAGCATAGCGTCACAAGTAACTTGTAGCATCTAAATATCATTAAATCACAATCCAAGACACCAGATGAAAGATACAGGTCTTGTGAATAAAGCACCATTTCAGATTTTTAAAATGTTTTACAGGGAAGACACAATTATGTTAAATTCTAGCTAACCACGTTTAGCAAAGGAGAGGATTTTTTCACTCCCAACAGTTTTTCTCGCGTCAGTAGCTATCACTAATTCGACTAAATAAAAATATATATAGCCACTAACACAGAAACAAATTCATAAGATGACAGTCTGATAACATATTTATGGTAACATAGTTTTTTTTAAATGTGCATTTTTCAGGTAATAAATCACAGTTCTACATTGCAGCTGCAATCTGAAAAGTGCCGACCAAGCCAGAACAATTACAGAGACCAACGTCAATATACTAATTACTCATTTTAAACATTTCAGAAAAATACACAGCGTACAGATATTGAAAGCCCAACATCTGGTGAATCCAAACAACATTTCAGATTTATTAAATGTTTTATAACGAAAACAAAATGTAGCGCTAAATTAGCATAGCTACGCCAGGCAACGGCTGGGCGCCCACGGCAAGTTCACATGCAAAACAGATATGATATAACATCGTAATTGGGTCTTACTATGGCTGATCTTTCATCAGAATGTTGATCAAAGTGTCCTTTGTCAAGATGAAGTTGTTGGTTCCGTTCAGAAATGTTCCTTTCCCACTCCATTTAGCACAGGTACCGGTCGAGTGGCACGGATTTTCATAACGTAAATACAATCCGACGACGGAACACCGCAAAACTCCCGGAAAAATTCAAATATCTGATTAAACTATATTGAAAAAACATACATTACGATGATATGGTCACTATGTACAACAAATTCGACACGGAGATAGTTTTCATACATAACGCCAGCAAAAAAGTACACAATCGCAGCTCAAATTCGAGCGATTCATTAAAACCGGAAGTTGTCGTCACGCAAAGAAATGGGTCCTATTTCACGTCAGTCCCAGATAAACAAAGAATTCTCCTCTGACTCCTCTAGACAACCAGAGGAAGGCGACTGCAGTGTGTTTCTGGTCATAGGGGAACGACCATATGATAGCAAGAGGCTGTTGAAACCTAGCTAAGAACAGCTTAGATTTATGTTCTTGGTCATGGAAAGTGCTGTGAAATGACTTCTGTATCACTCAGAGACAAAATTGAAACGGTTTTAGAAACTGGAGATTGTGTTCTTTCCAACGGTATTATTTATATGCATATAGTAAGAGCAATAATTGAATAAGAGGCAGTTTAATCTGTAGAGCAAATATGCTAATGCGAAAATAGCACCCCCTGTATTCTCAAGAAGTTTTAAGTGTTCCCTTTATTTTTTTGAGCAGTGTATATTGATTGCAATTATTCCCGAATGAGTGAGCGTTCATGTGCAAAGGATTAGCATTTATATATATCAACTGTGTAGTGACTCTTTTTGTAATTCCCGCCCTTCTCAGTCCACATCCACTTCCCTTTGTCCACCAAGCCGTCATATCGGCTTAGCCCACTAGGGAACCTCCCCTATCATTTCCTTGTAACCATATCTACTGTTTGTTTGTTTGTGCATTTCTGTGATTATTTAGTTAGTTAGTAAATAAATGATTAAGACATTTGGTGTATGGACGATTCATAGTAAAGGCTGGGTTCATGCAGATAACCAACAATTTATGATGTTTGGAATGAGACTAACGTGAGGTAAAGAATAATTGTCACGTTCCTGACCTGTTTTCTGTTGTTTGGTATGTGTTTAATTGGTCAGGGCGTGAGTTTTGGGTGGGTAGTCTATGTTATGTGTTTTCTATGTTGGGTTAATGGGTTGCCTGGTATGGCTCTCAATTAGAGGCAGGTGTTTGGCGTTTCCTCTGATTGAGAGTCATATTAAGGTAGGTTGTTTCACATTGTTTGTTGTGGGTGGTTGTCTTCCGTGTCAGTACATGTTACCACACGGGACTGTTTTCGGTTTGTCTGTTCCTGTTCGTGTGTTCTTCGTTTCATGTAAGTTCGTAAGTTTAGGTCTGTTTAGTTCGTTTTGTTATTTTGTTTTCTAAAGTGTTATTTTGTGTTTCGTCGTTTGTCTAATAAATCATTATGTCCACATACCTCGCTGCGTGTTGGTCTGATCCATGCTCCTCCTCATCCGAGGAGGAGGAATATGACGACGATCGTTACAATAATGAATTAATTAGAAGACTAAATGATCAGATATTAAAAAATATCTGAAGAGTTATATTATGAAAATTATAACTTTGTAATCTGAAGATTCTCCTTGGTGCCCCAACTTCCTAGTTAATTACATTTACATGATTCGTTTAATCACATAATAATAATTACAGTGAATTGATTTGATAAAATAACAGTCTTCAATTTAATGATGCCAAAGACATGACATGATTTTGCCACAACTTTGGAAGTATGCTTGTGGTCATTGTCCATTTGGAAGACCCATTTGCGACCAAGCTTTAACTTCCTGACTGACATCTTGAGATGTTGCTTCAATATATCTGCATAATTTTCCTGCCTCATGATGCCATCTATTTTGTGAAGTGCACCAGTCCTTCCTGCAGCAAAGCACCCCCACAACATGATGCTGCCACTCCGTGCTTCACGGGTGGGATGGTGTTCTTCGGCTTGCAAGCCTCCTCCTTTTTCCTCCAAACATAACGATGGTCATTATGGCCAAACAGTTCTATTTTTATTTCATCAGACCAGAGGATATTTCCCCAAAAAGTATGAGTTTTGGAGCAGTGGCTTCTTCCTTGCTGAGCGGCCTTTCAGGTTATGTCGATATAGGACTCGTTTTACTGTGGATATAGATACTTTTGCAAAGGTCCTTTGCTGTTGTTGTGGGATTGATTTGCACTTTTCGCACCAAAATACGTTTATCTCTAGGAGACAGAACGCGTCTCCTTCCTGAGCGTTATGACGGCTGCGTGGTGTCATGGTGTTTATACTTGCGTACTATTGTTTGTACAGATGAACGTGGTACCTTCAGGCATTTGGAAATTGCTCCCAAGGATGAACCAGACTTGTGGAGGTCTAAAAAAAAAAAAATCTGAGGTCTTGGCTGATTTATTTTGGTTTTCCCATGATGTCAAGCAAAGAGGCACTGAGTTTGAAGGTAGGCCTTGAAATACATCCACAGGTACACTGACTCAAATTATTAAATTAGCTATCAGAAGCTTCTAAAGCCATGACATCATTTTCTGGAATTCTAACAGCTCTTTAAAGGCACATATTCAACTTAACGTGTATGTAAACCCACTGGAATTGTGATACAGTGAATTATAGGTGAAATAATCTGTCTGTAAACAATTGTTGGAAAAATTACTTGTGTCATGCATAAAGTAGATGTCCTAACCGACTTGCCAAAACTATAGTTTGTTAACAAGAAATTAGTGGAGTGGTTGAAAAACGAGTTTTAATGACTCCAACCTAAGTGTATGTAAACTTCCGACTTCAAATGTATATATTTATGGCCCAAGAGAAGACAATCAATACCAACAGGCTGATAGCCAATGATGTTGAATGCAAGGTCTGCATCATATGTCTAAAATACAGTAGAATAGAATACAGTATATACATATGAAATGAGTAAAGCAGTATGTAAACATTATTAAAGTGACCAGAGATTCCATGTCTATGTACATAGGGCAGCAGCCTCTAAGATGCAGGGTTGGTGGTAGCCAGCTAGTGATGGCTATTTAACAGTCTGATGGTCTTGAGATAGAAGCTGTTTTTCAGTCTCTTGGTCCCAGCTTTGATGCTCCTATACTGACCTCACCTTCTGGATGGTAGCGGGGTGAACAGTCCGTGCCTGGGGTGGTTGATGTCCTTTATGATCTGTTTGGCCTTCCTGTGACATCGGGTGCTGTAGGTGTCCTGAAGGGCACGTAGTTTGCCCCTGGTGATGCGCTGGGCAGAACACAACATCCTCTGGAGAGCCCTACGGTTGCGGGCGGTGCAGTTGCAGTACCAGGCAGTGACACAGCCCGACAGAATGCTTTCAATTGTGCATCTGTAAAAGTTTGTGAGGGTCTTAGGAGCCAAGCCAAATTTCTTCAGCCTCCTGAGGTTGAAGAGGTGCTGTTGCGCCATCTTCACCACACTGTCTGTGTGCGTGGACCATTTCAGATTGCCAGTGATGTGTACTCTGAGGAACTTGAAGCTTTTCACCTTTTCCACTGCAGTCCTGTCGATGTAGATAGGGGGGTGCTCCCTCTGCTGTTTCCTGAAATCCACAATCAGCTCCTTCATTTTGTTGACTTTGAGAGAGAGGTTATTTTCCTGGCACCACTCTGCCAGGGCCCTCACCTCCTCCCTGTAGGCTGTCTCGTCATTGTTGGTAATCAGGCCTACTACTGTTGCATCGTCTGCAAACTTGATGATTGAGTTGGAAGCGTGCACAGTGCTTAATTTGAGCCGGAACAGGGTCCTGCACCTCACAGATTCCACTTTGTTTGTTCCGTCACCTATTTGCCCAGATACGGTACCTCTCGCGGCATGATTTATTAATTGTTTCAAGGTTCTCACTGTAGACATTCTAATTAAAGCGATCAGCGTTAAATAAAGATGCCTCCTCGTTATTTCTCCCACCCACTAGAAAGACCATGTAAAAGCACGGGGATCCTTCTGTGTAATCCTTCTGTCCGGCCACACTGATTTCAGACCTGCTCTCTTATTTCTACATAGAGGTTATGGGGAGTAGAAATACCCGATTACTAGCTATTGTTGAAAGATGTTTTTGAGCACCTCAGTTATATAACATCGTCACTCCCAAGTCATTCTTCTTTCACTTTTATTTAAGGTGCTCTGAAAACAATGGGTGTTTTTATCTTGGGAGTATGAATATATTCCATCCCTATCTTGGACACAGTTTTTCTATTAGTTAGACAGTCCAGTGGGAATGAATAACCACATCATTGCAGATTAAAGTTATTTGTTACAAAACCCAGGCAGTATCACCACAACTGTGTAACTTTATGGGAAGTAGCATATAATTTTTTGATTTCCAGTATGTTTTTTATTTATTTCAAACTGTCAAGCTTTTACATTTACATGAACATGAGTGTATGACAGACAAGAGGATTGAATAATTTGTTAATATTGCAGTATGTATTTTATGTGATGTTTTCAATGTTTCATTTTGTAGTGGGGAAGGATGAAGACACAGATAAACAGACTGGGTAGAAGAAGAAACCCCTTATGAGAGGAAGTTGAGGGCTGTGAGGAAGGAAGCACAGTTAATCCAAGATAACAAAGGAATGTCCACAGAGGTCTATAAAAAGTTACAGGATCTCCATCTCTGAAATAGCTGGTGATTGTGATGGTTGTATTTAATTCTCCCCACTATTATTTGTGCTCGCTTATGAACCACTCGCTAAATCCACCAGGAACCGTCACAACCTGATCTGTTTCACCTGTCTTTGTGTTTGTCTCCACCCACTCCAGGTGTCTCCCATCTCCCCTCATTATCCTGTGTATTTATACCTGTGTTATCTGTTTGTCTGTTGCCAGTTTGTCTTGTTCCGGCAAGTCCCACCAGTGAGTTCCTGTGTTTCCTGTGCTCTAGTCTTGGTTTTTCCTCAGTCTTCCCAGTTGTGACCTTTCTGTCTGACCTGATCCTGCCCGTCGTCCTGTACTTGCCTGACTCTGATTTGGATTACGACCCTTTGCCTGTCTTGACCTACCTTTTGCCTGCCCCTTGAACTATGATAAACTCTGAGAACTATGATAAACTCTGAGATTCTTACTATCTGCCTCCTGTTTCTGCATCTGGGTCTTAGCCTGAGCCTTGATAAGAAACTTGATAAACTATGCTGGTATGACAACCCAAACTGGGAACAACAACCCATACTATGTAATATATGCAGATGACACAAATATTTTTGTACAAATTTGAACCATCTATCCCTGTTATCCTTGAAATCGTTTAAAAAACTTCTGGCTATGAAATTGATTACTCAGAGGCTATGCTGCAGGTGATGTTGCAGCTCTAACTAATGTCACAATTAACATTTAAAGGGAAACTGACACAATCAGGACTTCTTAACAAAAATGCAACAATCAGGTCTACATTGTATGACTAGAATGTGTTACATTATTGTAGTTGCCACAACTTAGGTGTTAAAACAGAATTTCAACAGTATCCTCTTTTAACCACTTTTAAAAAGTATGAATAAGAGTAAGAAAAAGAACAAGTAATTAAAGAGCAGCAGTAAAATAACAATAGTGAGACTAAATACAGGTGGTACCGGTACAGAGTCAATGTGCGGGGGCACCGGTTTGTAGATAATTGAGGTAATATGTACATGTAGGTAGAGTTATTAAAGTGACTTATGCATAGACAGTGAACAGAGAGTAGCAGCGAGAGTAAGGGGGGGGGGGGGGGGATGCAAATAGTCTGCGTAGCTTTTGATTAGATGTTCAGGAGTCTTATGACTTGGGCGTAGAAGCTGTTTAGAAGCCTCTTGGACCTAGACTTGGCCTTCCGGTACCGCTTGCCGGTCGGTAGCAGAGAGAATAGTCTTTGACTAGGTTGGCTGGAGTCTTTTACAATTTTATACCAGACACTGCTGTATAGAGTTCTGGATGGCAGGAAGCTTGGCCCCAGTGATGTACTGGGCTGTACACACTACCCTCTGTAGTGCCTTGCGGTCAGAGGCTGAGCAGTTGCCATACTAGGCAGTGATGATCAGTTGAGGAGAGGTTGTTGTCCTGGCACACTGGCCCAGGTCTCTGACCACCTCCCTATAGGCTCTCCTGCGTGTTGGAGTCGTGCCTGTCATGAGTGAATCGGAGTACAGGAGGGGACTGAGCAAGCACCCATGAGGGGCCCTGTGTTGAGATCAGCGTGGCGATGTGTTGTTACCTACCTACACACTGGTGCGGCCCAATCAGGAAGTCAAGGATCCAGTTGCAGAGGGAGGGGTTTAGTCCAGGGCCCTTAGCTTATTGATGAGCTTTGAGGCACTATGGTGTTGAACGCTGAGCTGTAGTACATGATAGCACTCTCAATAGGTGTTCCTTTTGTCCAATTGGGAAAGGGCAGTGTGAGTGTCAATAGAGAGCATCTCTGTGGAGTCTAGTTAGGTGCGTATGGAAATGTTGAGTAGGAATCTAGGGTTTCTGGGGATAATGGTGTTGATGTGAGCAAATGCCAGCCTTTCAAAGCACTTCATGGCTACAGACGTGAATGCTATGGGTCGGTAGTCATTTAGGCAGGTTACCTTAGTGTTCTTGGGCACAGGGACTATGATGGTCTGCTTAAAACATGTTTGTATTACAGACTCGGACAGGGAGAGGTTGAAAATGTCAGTGAAGACACTTGCCAGTTGGTCAGCGCATGCTCGCAGTACACGTCCTGGTAATCCGTCTGGCCCTGCGGCTTTGTGAATGGTGACCTGTTTAAAGGTCTTACTCACATCGGCTACGGAGAGCGTGATCACACACTCGTCCGGAACAGCTGGTGCTCTCATACATGTTATTTGCATAGAAGTAGTTTAGCTCGTCTGGTTTGCTCGTGTCACTGGGCAACTCTCGGCTGTGCTTCCCTTTGTAGTCTGTAATGGTTTGCAAGCCCTGCCACATCCGACGAGCGTCGGAGCCGGTGTAGTACGATTCGATATTAGTCCTGTATTGACGCTTTGCCTGTTTGATGGTTCGTTGGAGGGCATAGCGGGATTTCTTATAAGCTTCCGGGTTAGAGTCCCGCTCCTTGAAAGCGGCAGCTCTAGCCTTTAGTTCAGTGCGCATGTTGCCTGTAATCCATGGCTTCTGGTTGGGGTATGTACGTACAGTCACTGTGGGGACGACGTCATCGATGCACTTATTGATGAAGCCAGTGACTGATGTAGTGTACTCCTCAATGCCATCGGAAGAATCCCGGAAGAATCCCGATAATTTAAGAGTTGAAAACAGCAGGTCTGGGACAGGTAGGGGTTCCATAACCGCAGGCAGAACAGTTGAAACTGGGACAGCAGCAAGGCCAGGTGGACTGGGGACAGCAAGGAGTCATCATGCCCGGTAGTCCTGACGTATGGTCCTAGGGCTCAGTTCCTCCGAGAGAGAGAAAGAAAGAGTGAAGGAGAGAATTAGAGAGAGCATACTTAAATTCACACAGGGCACTGGATAAGACAGGAGAAGTACTCCAGATATAACCAACTGGCCCTAGCCCCCCGACACAAACTACTGCAGCATAAATAAATACTGGCTAATAATGACTGATGTGGTGTACTCCTCAATGCCATAGGAAGAATCATGGAACATATTCCAGTCTGTGCTAGCAAAACAGTCCTGTAGCTTAGCATCTGCTTCATCTGACCACTTTTTTATTGACCGAGTCACTGGTGCTTCCTGCTTTAATTTCTGCTTGTAAACAGGAATCAGGACGATAGAATTATGGTCAGATTTGCCAAAGGGAGGGCGAGGGAGAGCTTTGTACGCGTCTCTGTGTGTGGAGTAAAGGTGGTCCAGAGTTTTTATCCCTCTGGTTGCACATTTAACATGCTGATAGAATTTTGTTAGGACCGATTTAAGTTTCCTGCATTAAAGTCCCCGGCCACTAGGAGAGCCACCTCTGGGTGAGCGTTTTCCTGTTTGCTTATGGCGGAATACAGCTCATTGAGTGCGGTCTTAGTGCCAGCATCGGTCTGTGGTGGTATGTAGACAGCTACGAAAAATACAGATAAACTCTCTAGGTAGATAGTGTGGTCTACAGCTTATCATGAGATACTCTACCTCAGGCGAGCAAAACCTCGAGACTTCCTTAGATATCGTGCACCAGCTGTTGTTTTCAAATATACATTGCCCGCCACCCCTTGTCTTACCAGACGGCGCTGTTCTATCCTGCCGATACAGTGTATAACCAGGCAGCTGTATGTTGATTATGCCGTTGTTCAGCCACGACTCCGTAAAAGTATAAAATATTACAGTTTTTAACGTCCCGTTGGTACTTTCATCTTCCTCGTAGGTCATCAATTTTATTTTCCAATGATTGCACGTTAGCTAGTAGAACGGAAGGCAGTGGGAGTTTATTTGATCGCCTACGAATACGGTAGCAGCAACATTATGTACAAAATATGTTTAAAAAAAATTACAAACAGGTGCAAAAAACGAACAAAAAAACATAGTTGGCGAGGAGCACGTAAAACGTCATGCATCTTCTCCGGCGCCATGATACATTACCAGTGCAATCATTGCATTGAACGTTTTTGATCAAAAACCAAATACTCATCACCATTCTTTAATCTCAAGAAACAAGTTTAGAAAGTTTTTGTAAATTTTCTAACTTAAAGCTGCTTAATGTTTACATGGACTTACTTGCTCTAAAACCCTTAAGCAGTGAAGTGACTACTTTACTATCTATGAGGTCACATACTAGAGGATCAGTGTAGTGACTACTTTACTATCTATGAGGTCACATACTAGAGGAGCAGTGTAGTGACTACTTTACTATCTATGAGGTCACATACTAGAGGAGCAGTGTAGTGACTACTTTACTATCTATGAGGTCACATACTAGAGGAGCAGTGTAGTGACTACTTTACTATCTATGAGGTCACATACTAGAGGAGCAGTGTAGTGACTACTTTACTATCTATTTAGGTCACATACTAGAGGAGCAGTGTAGTGACTACTTTATTATCTATGAGGTCACATACTAGAGGAGCAGTGTAGTGACTACTTTACTATCTATGAGGTCACATACTAGAGGAGCAGTCCATCCTTGGAACACTCTTTTGTCACAGAAGAGACAGATTTGGCATCTCTGAAAGCCTTCCTCCCCAGAATGGTGTTTCCTGAAGAGCTTTTTCCAGCGCCAGTCTTCCCCACCAACACAATCCTGGTCATGGACACAAGACAAAACAGAGAAGGGAGAACACATAAAAACTGTCACATCATGGTTTTCAATCACATGAGCAAGTCTTGCTGTTGTGTTTTTAAAACTACTTAACAATGGGAATCCCATAACAAATGTAAATTGAGATTAATAATCATTCTTCTTCACTACTGGCTGCCATCTTGAAATGTGGATAATCAATGCACAACAAATATAACTTTGATTAAATTATTTATTGTTCGACTTACTGTTTGTCCATGGCATTTCTTATTTTACCCAGAGTCTGTTTGTCTATGTCTTCATCCTTCCTCACTACATAAAGACACATTGAAGTGACCATSACATAAAATACTGCATGATGATTCAATCKCCTTCTATGTTATACACTTATGTTCATGTGAAGGTCCCATAAATGCTACTTCCCATAATACATGCTACTTCCCATAAACTTTCACAGTTGCGGTGATACTGCCTGTGTTTTGTAACAAATAATTTTTAATCTGCAATGATGTGTTTATTCATTCCCAATGGACTGTCTAACTAATAGAAAAACTGTGTCCAAGATAGGGATGGAATATATTCATACTCCCATGGTGAAAAACACCCATTGCTGTACTAGTTCATGTTATTACACACGTTTTCAGAGCACCTTAAATAAAAGTGAAAGTAGAATGACTTGGAAGTACACGATGTTATAGAAGGTAACTGAGGTGCTCAAAAACATATTTCAACAACAGCTAGTAATCGGGTATGTTTACTGTAGGCATCATTACATAAAGTCAACTTCCAGGGTATTGTTGTGCTTGATGTCAGATTATTTTCCCTGTACCTTCTCCTACGTAGAGACTAGATTTATAGTAGAACTAGATTTATACAAGAATTACAGAAAAAATATTGAAATGAAGGGGTTTGCATGTATACATTTGCTTGTTCTTGAACTGCAAATTGCACCTGCACCTAGCACTTTGTCGGTGGATGCACTGCCCCTCTCCACCTCAGCTCCCCGACTCCCTCTCCCGCTGAGTCTGACTCACTAGCAGGCCTACTAGCTAGTGGAGGTGGTGACGCTGAACTGGTGGGATTAGCAGCGCTGCTAGTGTAGGAGTAAATGAGACGTATAGGACAGCTGAACATTAAAAACAGACCACAGGAAGACAGGGAGACACATGGTCTGCTGACACACTAATGATAGAGGGACCCATAGTCAGCTGCTTCTAAAAAGAAGGCCTATAGGATAGAGTCTGCTGATTCCAATAAAGGCAAACTAAACAAAGAGTAAATTGACACATTAATGAAAGGAAGAGGCACAGAGTCTGCTGATTCCAATAAAGGCAAACTAAACAAAGAGTACATTGACACATTAAAGGTCTTACATCGGCTGCGGAGAGCATGGTTCATTGTTATTTGCCTTGAAGCAAGGCATAGAAGTAGTTTAGCTCGTCTAGTAGGCTCGTGTCACTGGGCAGCTTTCGGCTGTGCTTCCCTTTGTAGTCTGTAATGGTTTGCAAGTAGAGATCGGGTATGTTTACTGTAGGCATCATTACATAAAGTCAACTTCCAGGGTATTGTTGTGCTTGATGTCAGATTATTTTCCCTGTACCTTCTCCTACGTAGAGACTAGATTTATAGTAGAACTAGATTTATACAAGAATTACAGAAAAAATATTGAAATGAAGGGGTTTGCTGATGTATACATTTGCTTGTTCTTGAACTGCAATTGCACCTGCACCTAGCACTTTGTCGGTGGATGCACTGCCCTCTCCACTCAGCTCCCCGACTCCCTCTCCCGCTGAGTCTGACTCACTAGCAGGCCTACTAGCTAGTGGAGGTGGTGACGCTGAACTGGTGGATTAGCAGCGTGCTAGTGTAGGAGAGTAAATGAGACGTATAGGACAGCTGAACATTAAAAACAGACCACAGGAAGACGAGGGAGACACATGGTCTGCTGAACAGCTAACTGATC
>NW_019946936.1:6935-8030 GCF_002910315.2 Salvelinus sp. IW2-2015 | reverse complement strand
AGCCTGCACATCCGACGAGCGTCGGAGCCGTGTAGTAACGATTCGATCTCATAATGATAGAGGGACCCATAGTCAGCTGCTTCTAAAAAGAAGGCCTATAGGATAGAGTCTGCTGATTCCAATAAAGGCAAACTAAACAAAGAGTAAATTGACACATTAATGAAAGGAAGAGGCACAGAGTCTGCTGATTCCAATAAAGGCAAACTAAACAAAGAGTACATTGACACATTAAAGGTCTTACATCGGCTGCGGAGAGCATGGTTCATTGTTATTTGCCTTGAAGCAAGGCATAGAAGTAGTTTAGCTCGTCTAGTAGGCTCGTGTCACTGGGCAGCTTTCGGCTGTGCTTCCCTTTGTAGTCTGTAATGGTTTGCAAGCCCTGCCACATCCGACGAGCGTCGGAGCCGGTGTAGTACGATTCGATCTCAGTCCTGTATTGACACTTTGCCTGTTTGATGGTTCGTCGGAGGGCATAGCGCAATTTCTTATAAGCGTCCGGGTTATAGTCCTGCTCATTGAAAGCAGCAGCTCTAGCCTTTAGCTCAGTGTGGATGCTGCCTGTAATCCATGGCTTCTGCTTGGGGTATGTACGGTCACTGTGGGGACCACGTCCTCTATGCACTTATTGATGAAGCTAATGACTGATGTGGTGTACTCCTCAATGCCATAGGAAGAATCCCGGAACATATTCCAGTCTGTGCTAGCAAAACAATCCTGTAGCTTAGCATCTGCTTCATCTGACCACTTTTTTATTGACCAAGTCACTGGTGTCTCCTGCTTAAATTTTTGCTTGTAAGCAGGAATCAGGAGTATAGAATTATGGTCATATTTTCCAAATGGAGGGTGAGGGAGGGAGAGCTTTGTACGATAAAATAAGAACACTGGAGACTGAAAGTGAAACTGTTGAAGCTGAACAATTTCAACTCCGTAGCATTTAAGAACGTTCAGATATCTAATACGAAAGTAGGTAAGTTGTTATTTATTTGAATGATTTATGTAAATCTATTAGATTACTACATTATTAGTAGCCTAGTACTGTCTTCCGGATAATAATGGCCAACATGAAGAACAATGTGTTAGCTTCAAAGGTGGTCT
>NW_019946936.1:0-5081 GCF_002910315.2 Salvelinus sp. IW2-2015 | reverse complement strand
AATACACGACAAGATTCTTCCCTTCAATGGTGCATGTTGTGTCTCAATATCAGCAGTCATGATTTGAATCTTTATCTTTGAGACCCAAAATCTTTTCGTCCCGGATGTGTTTCCTGTGCACTATCCCTGCTCCTGTTTGACCTAGTTAACACCCACCTGCAATGGTCTGGGATGATCTGTTGGCCAGGTATTGAGGCTGTGCCCAGGTTTGGATGTCTGATTGCCCAGGTTGGACTGTCGTGCCAGTTTGGATGTCTGATTGCCCAGGTTTGACTCTGATTGCTCAGGTTTGCGCAGTCTGTGTGTCAGTCATAGATGTCGTGTGCACAGGTATTGGATAAGGTAGCCCCAGTCTTCAGGATTATCTTGTTATGCGAGTCAGTGTTGACGTGGTGAAGGCAGCAGGAATCTAATACAGATCCGAATAATACATGAAACATATTATTCTAAGATGCAAAAATGCAAGAAAACAAAGTTAACAACCCAATGATATGAACAGCCATCACGGTGTATCACATGCCAACTGATAATTTAATCATTTAAACAAAAAAATGTGATTTGAGAAGAAATAGGGTAAACGGATAGTCTAGCAGAACATAAACTAGCCTAGGACATGTCATAGTTAACCATTGTTGTTGAAGCATATAACTGTTTCAGATGGTAGTACAAGCACGCCCCAAATGCGAAGCAGACAGAAAATCAGTTTCAACTTCTAGTTTATGAATTAATTGATGATCAAATAAACGTGAAATTGAATGTGAATTCACCAAACCCTGAGCCCATGTCTTAGATTTTGGTTAATAAGTTGTATTTAAAACTGACAGCTTTTCCTGCTTTGTTCAGGAATATCACTGTGAATAGCACTTAGCATAGAAACATCAGCCAATGATAAAGACAGATTGATTGAACATGACTGTGTCTATCTACCTGAAAGAACAATATTTAGGCTACATATTTCGTATTTATCAGACAACACAATCGTAGCACACATATATTAATAGACTGTCTAGTGAAAATAGTCTTCAATGACGCAGTTATAAATTGTCGAAATCCAGGACAATAAAGCTAGAGGAAACAGAGCTCAGGTCACAGAGCTGATGGAGAAGATAGACAGAATGGTGGAGGAGAATGGAGGAACCTGCTACACCAATGAGATGTTTGAGGATGCAGCCAGGATTAAGAAAGAGGAGAAGGAGTGGCTCCAGAAGGAGGAGGATGAGAGGATCCAGAGGGAGAAGGAGTGGATCCAGAGGGAGATGGAGAGGATCCAGAGGGAGACAAGGGAGAGGGTCATTATGGAGTTGGAGGAGGATAGGGAGAGGATGGAGAAGGAGAGGATGAAGAGGGAGAGTATGGATAAGGAGAGGATTGAGAAGGACAGGATGGAGAGGGAGAGGATGGAGAATGAGAATATTGAGAAGAAGAGGGTGGAAAGGGAGAAGGTAGTTTGTGCTAGATGGGAGAAAATTATTATAGCTGCAGTGATAGGTGCAGGATTAGGGCTTTGTGTAGGTGGTGTAGCTGGTGCCATTGTAGGTTGGAAAGTTGGGGCAGGCATTGTGGTAGGTGGTGGGTTAGGTGTTGTGGCAGGAGGTGCGGTAGGTGGTGCGGTAGGTGGTGTGGTAAGTTATGTGGTAGATTGACGAGTTCCTGAATCTCCTGAAAAATAGAAACATCTGGCAGCAAAGTTGTCAGTCAAAAATCACCAACAGTAATTTACTGTGAAATGCAGTGTTGGTAGCTATTACGTCCCCAATCATTCTGAAAATGTCTTAACAACCTACACTCCAATTCAACTTAGAGCCTAGTACAATAATAGGCCTACCGCTTTATGAAAATCTTCTCTGCATACATAATTTAAATGTCTTTTATTTTTTACATACAGTATAACATGATTAAAGCTATAGTATATAACAGGGGTCTCCAACCCTGTTCCTGGACAGCTACCCTCCTGTAGGTTTTAACTCCAACCCCAGTTGTAACTAACCTTATTCAGCGTATCATCATCTCCTGAGTTGCGCAGCGGTCTAAGGCACTGGTTGGAATCCAGGCTGCATCACATCCGTCCGTGATTGAGAGTCCCATAGGGCGGCGCACAATTGGCCCAGTGTCGTCCAGGTTTGGCCGGGGTAGGCCGTCATTGTAAATAAGAATTTGTTCTTAACTGACTTGCCTAGTTAAATAAATAAAAATATATACATAAAAAACAGCTGATTATTAGAATGAGGTGTGCTAGTTTAGAGTTGGAGTGAAAACCTACTTGATGGTAGCACTCCAGCAACAGGGTTGAAGAGCCCTGCTATAAAGACATTTTACATAAAATTAACACTGTGGAAATGTATCAGAATATATTAGGTTTTTGTGAAAACATTTTTTCTTTTTTTAAACAGAAAAAAAGGCCTTCAAAAAATAAAATATATATTCCCATCAAAACTATAAACTCTTGTCATCCTTTGATTATAGCTCATGTTTCATCTGTTTTATTCACAAATAGATACTACAAAATATAACTTTGTGGATTTCCCAAAATGCCTTCGGAAAGCATTCAGACCCCTTCTCTTTTTCCACATTTTGTTACGTTACAGCCTTATTCTAAAATGGTTGAATTTTTTGCCCCTCATCAATCTACACACAATACTCCATAATGACAAAGCGAAAACAGGTTTTTAGAAATAAAAAACAGAAATAGCTTAATTACATAAGTATTTAAACACTTCTTGACGCACGGATCCCTTTAGCGGGATCATTTTCGTAAACAACCGCTGAATTGCAGAGCGCCAAATTCAAATTAAATTGCTAAAATATTTATACTCATGAAAATCACAAGTGCAAATATAGCAAATACTAGCCTTAGCTTGTTGTTAATCCACTGTCGTGTCAGATTTGAAAATATGCTTTACAGCGAAAGCAATCCAAGCGTTTGTGAGTTTATCGATCACTAGACAAAACATTAAGAACACCTAGCAGCCATGTAGATTGGTCACGAAAGCCAGAAAAGCAATAAAATGAATCGCTTACCTTTGATGATCTTCAGATGTTTGCACTCACCAGACTCCCAGTTACACAATAAATGTTCCTTTTGTTCAATAAAGATTATTTTTATATCAAAAAACCTCCATTTGTTTGGCGCGTTATGTTCAGTATTCCACAGCCTTAGGCAGGTCATCAAGGGTTGACGAAAATTCCAAATAGTGTCCGTAAAGTTCGTAGAAACATGTCAAACGTTTTTAATAATCAATCCTCAGGTTGTTTTTAACATCAATAAAAGATAATATTTCAACCGGACTGTAAACTATTCAATACTGGAGAGAAAGAAATGTCGAGCAACCAGTGTCGCGCGTATCAACTAATGGAGGGACATCCGTCTATCCACTGACACGTTTTGATAAATTTCGCTCATTTTTCGAAATAAAAGCTTAAAACTATGTCTAAATACTGTTCACATCCTGAGGAAGCCACAGGAAAAGGAATCTGGTTGATATCCCTTTAAATGGACGAAAGGCAGGCAATGGAACAGTGAATTTTCAAAATAAGAGTCACTTCCGGGTTGGATATCCTCAGGTTTTCGCCTGCAAAATCAGTTCTGTTATACTCTCAGACAATATTTTTATTTTTTTATTTTATTTATTTATTTTATTTAACCTTTATTTAACCAGGTAGGCAAATTGAGAACACGTTCTCATTTACAATTGCGACCTGGCCAAGATAAAGCAAAGCAGTTCGACACATACAACAACACATAGTTACACATGGAGTAAAACAAACATATAGTCAATAATACAGTGAAAAAAAAATTAGTCTATATACAATGTGAGCAAGTGAGGTGAGAAGGGAGGTGAAGGCAAACAAATATATGTATAAATAAATAAAAATATAAAAGGCCATGGAGGTGAAGTGAATACAACACAGCAAGTAAAATAAAAACTAAAAAAAACACTGGAATGGTTGGTTTGCAGTGGAAGAAAGTGCAAAGTAGAGACAGAATATAATGGGGTGCAAAGGAGCAAAATAAATTAATAAATAAATACAGTAGGTAAAGAGGTAGTTGTTTGGGCTAAATTGTAGATGGGTTATGTACAGGTGCATAACCAGTTTTGGAAACTTTAGAGTGTTTTCTATCCTACTTTGTCAATTATATGCATATTCTAGCATCTGGACCTGAGAAATAGGCAGCTTACAATGGGAACGTTATCAATTGTTTCAAGGTTCTCACTGTAGACATTCTAATAAAAGCGATCAGCGTTAAATAAAGATGCCTCCTCGTTATTTCTCCCACCCACTAGAAAGACCATCATGTAAAAGCACGGTGATCCTTCTGTGTAATCCTTCTGTCCGGCAACACTGATTTCAGACCTGCTCTCTTATTTCTAGAGGTTATGGGGAGGGCCGGTGTTGTATGTAACTGTTCTTGACACAGGTCTTGGTAGTGGTGGTCAGCTAGTGAAGAGGTTTCTACATAATCACGTCACATAGACTAGGCTAGTAGTCGAGTGAGAGGCAAACTGTTTGCGATGGCGATACTTTAGCTAGCAGCGCTGCTAATCCCACCAGTTTAGCATCACCACCTCCACTAGCTAGTAGGCCTGCTAGTGAGTCAGACTCAGCGGGAGAGGGAGACGGGGAGCTGGGGTGGAGGGGGGCAGTGCATCCACCGACAAAGTGCTAGGTGCAGGTGCAATTTTCAGTTCAAGAACAAGCAAATGTATACATGCAAACCCCTTCATTTCAATATTTTTTCTGTAATTCTTGTATAACTCTAGTGCTACTTCCTTCTCCCTCCAAATGGGAGGGGCTTTGACTGAACAGCAGAGGGGAGGTAATCGTTAACGTAGGAGATCCCGTGTGGCTCAGTTGGTAGAGCATGGCGCTTGCAACGCCAGGGTTGTGGGTTCATTCCCCACGGGGGGACCAGGATGAATATTTATGAACTTTCCAATTTGTAAGTCGCTCTGGATAAGAGCGTCTGCTAAATGACTTAAAATGTAAAATGAGACGGTACAGGGAAAATAAATCTGACATCAAGCACAACAAAACCCTGGAAGTTGACTTTATGTAATGCCAACAGTAGACATACCTGATTA
>NW_019946935.1:20890-26381 GCF_002910315.2 Salvelinus sp. IW2-2015 | reverse complement strand
CTCGGCTCTCTCCCCCCACCTCGTGTAATCTGGGGAATATGTCTCTTATTGTTATAGCGCCATCCATCATTCTTTCAATGGTCCTTCAGTTTCCCAGTCCTGCTGATGGAAAAACTCCCACACATGATGCTGCCACCACCATGCTTCACTGTGGGGATGGTGTTCTTGGGGTTGATAACAAGGGTTGGGTTGCACCAGACAGCGTTTCCTTGATGGACAAAAGACTATTAGTCTCATCTTACCAGATTCCTCTTCCATATGTTTGGGGAGTCTTCCACATGTCTTTTGGAGAACACAAACGTGTTTGCTTTGATTTTTTTCTGTTTAGCAATGGTCTCGGGTTTCTGGCCACTCTCCCATAAAGCCCAGGTCTGGGGAGTGTATGGCTTAAAGTGGTCCTATGGACAGATACTCCAATCTCCGCTGTGGAGCTTTGCAGCACCTTCAGGGTTATCTTTGGTCTCTTTGTTGCCTCTCTGATTAATGCCCTCCTTGCCTGCTCTGTGAGTTTTGGTGGGCGGTCCCCCTTTGGAAGGTTTATTGTGGTGCCATATTCTTTATATTTTTTAATGGATTTAATGGTGCTCCGTGGGATGTTCAAAGTGTTGGATATTTTTTTATAACCCAACCCTGATCTGTACTTCTCTACAACTTTGTCCCTGACCTGTTTGGAGAGCTCCTTGGTCTTCATGGTGCCGCTGGCTTGATTGTGCCCCTTGCTTAGTGGTGTTGCAGACTCTGGGGCCTTTCAGAACAGGTGTATATATATACTGAGATCATGTGACAGATCATGGGACACTTAAATAAAGTCCACCTGTGTGCAATCTAACTAATTATGTGACTTCTGAAGGTAATTGGTTGCACTAGATGTTATTTAGGGGCTTCATAGCAAAGGGGGTGAATACATACGCACACAACACTTTTCCATTTTAAATGTTTTGTAATTCTTTGAAGGAAGTAATTTTTTTCATTTCACTTGACCAATTTGGACTATTTTGTTTGTCCATTACATGATATCCAAATAAAAGTCCAATTAAATTACAGGTTGTAATGCAACAAAGTAGGAAAAACGCCAAGGGGATGAATAATTTTGCAAGGCACTGTAGTTAGATTTTGCTCTGCATGCATTATTTGGTGTTTGTATTTGTACTTATTATGGATCCCCATTAGTTCCTGCCAAAGCAGCAGCTACTCTTCCTGGGGTCCAGCCAAATTAAGGCAGTTTATACAATTTTACAAATTCATACAGTTATACGTTGTGCACTGAGGATATTTTTGCAGAATTCTGCATGTGGAGTCTCAATTTGGTGTTTGTCCCATTTTGTGAATTCTTGGCTGGTGAGTTGACCCCAGACCTCACAACCATAAAGGGCAATGTGTTCAATTACTGATTCAAGTATTTTTAGCCAGATCCTATTTGGTATGTCATATTTTATCTTCCTTTTGATGGAGTAGAAGGCCCTTCTTGCCTTGTCTCTCAGATCGTTCACAGCTCTGTGGAAGTTACCTGTGGCGCTGTTTAGGCCGAGGTATGTGTCGTTTTTATGTGTGCTCTAGGGCAACAGTGTCTAGTTGGAATTTGTATTTGTGGTCCTGGCGACTGGACCTTTTTTGGAATACTATTATTTTAGTCTTACTGAGATTTACTGTCAGGGCCCAGGTCTGACAGGGCCCAGGTCTGACAGGGCCCAGGTCTGTCAGGGCCCAGGCCTGTCAGGGCCCAGGTCTGTCAGGGCCCAGGTCTGTCAGGGCCCAGGTCTGACAGGGCCCCACAGGTCGTTAGGGCCAGTCCTTGTCAAGGGCCCAGGTCTGTCAGGGCCCAGGTCTGTCAGGGCCCAGGTCTGTCAGGGCCCGGGTCTGTCAGGGCCCAGGTCTGTCAGGGCCCAGGTCTGTAAGTCGCTCTGGATAAGAGCGTCTGCTAAATGACTTAAATGTAAATGTAAATGTCAGGGCCCAGGTCTGTCAGGGCCCAGGTCTGACAGGGCCCAGGTCTGTCAGGGCCCAGGTCTGACAGAATCTGTGCAGAATATCTAGGTGCTGCTGTAGGCCCTCCTTGGTTGGTGACAGAAGCACCAGATCATCAGCAAACAGTAGACATTTGACTTCAGATTCAAGAAGGGTGAGGCCGGGTGCTGCAGACTGTTCTAGTGCCCTTGCCAATTTGTTGAAATATACAGTTGATGTCGGAAGATTACATACACTTAGGTTGGAGTCATTAAAACTTGTTTTTTAACCACTCCACGAATGTGTTGTTAACAAACTATAGTTTTGGCGAGTCAGTTAAGACATCTACTTTGTTCATGAGACATGCCATTTTGCCAACAATTGTTTACAGACAGATTATTTAACTTATATTTCACTGTATCACAATTCCAGTGGGTCAGAAGTTTACATACACTAAGTTGATTTTGCCTTTAAACAGCTTGGGAAATTCCAGAAAATGATGTCATGTCTTTAGAAGCTTCTGATAGGCTAATTGGCCACCTTCAAACTCAGTGGCTCTTTGCTTGACATCATGGGAAAATAAAAATAAATCAGCCAAGACCTCAGGAAAATAACTGTAGACCTCCACACGTCTGGTTCATCCTTGGGAGCAATTTCTAAATGCCTGAAGGTACCATTTTCATCTGTACAAACAATAGTACGCAAGTATAAACACCACAGGATCACTCATCCATCACACCGCTCAGGATGGAGACTTGTTCTGTCTCCTAGAGATAAACGTACTTTGGTGCGAAAGGTTCAAATCAATCCCAGAACAACAGCAAAGGACCTTATGAAGATGCTGGAGGAAACAGGTACAAAAGTATCTATATCCACAGGAAAACCAATTTTTCAACATGTGTAATACCAACATGTTTCAAGCAGACAACCATAGTCCTTGTGCCCAAGAACACAAAGGCAACCTGCCTAAATGACTACAGACACATAGCACTCACGTCCGTAGCCATGAAGTGCTTTGAAAGGCTGGTAAAGGCTCACATCAACACCATTATCCCAGAAACCCTAGACCCACTCCAATTTGCATACCACCCAAGCAGATCCACAGATGATGCAATTTCTATTGCACTCCACACTGCCCTTTCCCACCTGGACAAACGGAACACCTATGTGAGAATGCTATTCATTGACTACAGCTCAGTGTTCAACACCATAGTTCCCTCAAAGCTCATCACTAAGCTAAGGAACCTGGGACTAAACACCTCCCTCTGCAACTGGATCCAGGACTTCTTGACGGGCCGCCCCCAGGTGGTGAGGGTAGGGTGGCAACACATCTGCCACGCTGATCCTCAACACTGGAGCTCCACAGGGGTGCGTGCTCAGTCCCTTCCTGTACTCCCTGTTCACCCACGACTGCATGGCCAGGCACGACTCCAACACCATCATTACGTTTGCAGACGACACAACAGTGGTAGGCCTGATCACCGACAACGACGAGACAGCCTATAGGGAGGAGGTCAGAGATCTGGCCGGGTGGCGCCAGAATAACAACTTATCCCTCAACGTAACCAAGACTAAGGAGATTATTGTGGACTACAGGAAAAAGAGGACCGAGCACGCCCCAATTCTCATCGATGGGGCTGAATTGGAGCAGGTTAAGAGCTTCAAGTTCCTTGGTGTCAACATCAACAACAAACTAGAATGGACCAAACACACCAAAACAGTTGTGAATAGGGCACGACAAAGCCTATTCCCCCTCAGGAAACTAAAAAGATTTGCCATGGGTCGTGAGATCCTCAAAAGCTTCTACAGCTGCAACATCGAGAGCATCCTGACCGGTTGCATCACTGCCTGGTACAGCAATTGCTCGGCCTCCGACCGCAAGTCACTTCAGAGGGTACTGCGTACGGCCCAGTACATCACTGGGGCAAAGCTGCCTGCCATCCAGGACCTCTACACCAGGCGGTGTCAGAGGAAGGCCCTAAAAATTGTCAAAGACCCCATGAATTGTGATAAGAAGTGACTATGCATATATGATAAACAGAGAGTAGCAGCAGCGTAAAAGAGGGGTTGGGGGGGGGGGGCACACAATGCGAATAGTCCGTAGGTAACCATTTGGTTACCTGTTCAGAGTCTTGTGTGCTTTAGGGGTGAAAACTGTTGAGAAGCCTTTTTGTCCTAGACTTGCACTCGATACTGCTTTGCATGCGGTAGTAGAAAGAACAGTCTATGACTGGGATGGCTGGGGTCTTTGACAATTTTTAGGGCCTTCCTCTGACACCGCCTGGTGTAGAGGTCTGGATGGCAGGCAGCTTTGCCCCAGTGATGTACTGGGCCAAAGCTCCACAGCGGAGATGGAGTATCTGTCCATAGGACCACTTTAAGCCATACACTCCCAGACCTTGGCTTTATGGGAGAGTGCCAGAAAAGAGCATTGCTAAAGAAAAAAATAAGCAAACACGTTTGGTGTTCTCAACAAGACATGTGGAAACTCCACCAACATATGGAAGAAGGAACTCCGGTCAGATGAGACTAATTTTAGCTTTTTGTCCATCAAGGAAAACGCTGTCTGGTGCAAACCCAACACTTGTTATCACCCAAGAACACCATCCCCACAGTGAAGCATGGTGTGGCAGCATCATGCTGTGGGATGTTTTTCCATCAGCAGGGACTGGGAAACTGAAGGACATTGAAAGAATGATGGATGGCGCTATAAACAATAATAGAGACATATTTCCCTCAGATTACACAGAGGTGGAGGGGGAGAGAGAGAGGAGAGAGAGGTGAAGGGAGAAGGAGAATGGGGAGAGAGAGAGATTGAGGGAGAGAGGTGGGAGAGAAGCGAATGGAGAGAGAAAGGTGAATGAGATAGAGAGGTGGAGGGAGAGAGAAAGGGAGGGAGAGAGAGAGAGAGAGGAGGAGAGAGATGTGTTGGTTAGAGAGAGGGAGAGAGAGATAGGTGAGGGAGAGAGAGAGAAGGAAGAGGAAGAGAGCGAAAGAGAGAGATTGAGAGAGAGATTTGGAGAGAGATGGAGGTGAGAGAGAGAGATAAAGAGAGAGAGAGGTGGAGGATAGAGGGGGGGAGAGAGAAGAGGAGAGAGGTATTGGGAGAGAGAGATAGAGAGAGAGAGAAAAGAGAGTGGCGGGAGGAGAGAGAAAGGGAAAAGGTGGAGGGAGATAGAGGTGGGAGAGAGAGGGAGGTGAATGGATAGAGAGGTGAATGGAGAGAGAGAGGTGGAGGGAGAGAGAGGTGGAGGGAGAGAGGGAAGAGAAAGAGATAGGAATGAGGAAAGAGGGAGGGTGTAGAGAGGAGAGAGTTGGAGGGAGAGAGAGAGTGAGAGAAGGTGTTGGGAGAGAGATAGGTAGAGGGAGAGAGATAGGTGAGGGAGAGATTGAGAGAGAAAGAGAGAGACACATTTGGAGAGAGAGGGAGGTGGAGGAGAGAGAGGTGGAGGAAGAGAGAGGGGAGTGGAGAGGAATAGGTTGTTGGAGAGAGGTTGAGGGAGATAAAGGGGGGAGAGAGGTGAAGGGGAGAGAAGAGAGGTGAAGG
>NW_019946935.1:12282-17167 GCF_002910315.2 Salvelinus sp. IW2-2015 | reverse complement strand
TATACATTCATGTACATACTACCTCAATTGGCCCGACCAACCAGTGCTCCCGCACATTGGCTAACCGGGCTATCTGCATTGTGTCCCACCACCCGCCAACCCCTCTGTTTACAATACTGCTACTCTCTGTTCATCATATATGCATAGTCACTTTAACCATACCTACATGTACATACTACCTCAATAAGCCTGACTAACCGGTGTCTGTATATAGCCTTGCTACTGTTATATTCAAAAGCGATTTTACTGTTGTTTTAATTCTTTACCTACCTATACACACACACACACACATACCTTTTTTTCACACTATTGGTTAGAGCCTGTAAGTAAGTATTTCACTGTAAGGTGAATACCTGTTGTATTCGGCGTACGTGACAAATAAACTTTAATTTGATTTGATTTGTTATGTTTGGAGGAAAAAGGGGGGAGCTTGCAAGCCGAAGAACACCATCCCAATCGTGAAGCACGGGGGTGGCAGCATCATGTTGTCGGGGTGCTTTGCTGCAGGAGGGACTGGTGCACTTCACAAAATAGATGGAATCATGATGAAAGGAAAATTAGGTGGATATATTGAATCAACATCTCAAGACACCAGTCAGGAAGTTAAAACTTGGTCGCAAATGGGTCTTCCAAATGGACAATGACCCCAAGCATACTTCCAAAGTTGTGGCAAAATGTATTAATGACAACAAAGTCAAGGTATTGGAGTGGCCATCACAAAGCCCTTGACATCAATCCCATAGAAAATTAGTGGGCAGAACTGAAAAAGCGTGTGCGAGCAAGGAGGCTTATTTTGGAGGCTACCCGAAACATTTGTCCCAAGTTAAACAATTTAACAGCAATGCTACCAAATACTAATTGAGTATATGTAAACTTCTGACCTACTGGGAATGTGATGAAATATATAAAAGCTGAAATAAATAATTCTCTCTACTATTGTTCTGACATTTCACATTCTTAAAATAAAGTGGTGATCCTAACTGACCTAAAACAGGGAATTTTTACCTAGATTAAATGTCAGGAAATGTGAAAAACGGAGTTTAAATGTATTTGGCTAAGGTGTATGTAAACTTCTGACTTCAACTATATGTTAAAGACAGTGGGGCTTAAGCTGCATCCCTGTCTCACCCCACGGCCCTGTCTCTATACACAACACAAAGAGAGAAGCAGACGGACGTACGAGACGAATTGACAGACAGCAGATCGACGACAGACAGACCAGACAGCACAGAGACAGACAGACAGACCATGACGACAGACAGACATTGTTTAAAGTTTGAAGAAGTTGAACAGCAACCACATACTATAGAGTCTGTCTCTGTGTCTGTCTGTCTGTGTGTCTGGGTGTCTGTCTGTGTATCTGTCTGTCTGTGTATTTTGTTGCATCGGCACGCTGGGTTTAACTTCAGGAGTTTCCAAAGTGGGTGGGAGTCGACTCTCGCTGGTTGTTGCTGCTTAGAGGTCGTTTGTTCACCGTTCTCCATCATGATTTGCCATCACAGACCACACAACACGCTCCTACACCACACACCACACACCACACACACCACACACCACACAGAAATAATAACAGATCATGGAGACAGTTATGAAGTGCAGTATATATGCAGTATAAATCGTATGTATGGTATGCGTAGAATAGTGAGTATCGTAGTAGTTAATCAGCATCATTAGTGGAGTAGTAGTAATCATAGTAGTATATTTTGTGTATATGATAGTAACATATTGTATAAGCAGTAGTTCTATTTGTGTCATAGTAGTATAGCAGTAGTATAATGTGTGCAGTAGTTGTATAGCAGTAGATTACCTTTCTGTGTGGTGGCTAGTATAAGTGGAGTATAGTGTCAATTAGTGTCGGTGTGTATAGCAGTAGTAGTAGACATAGTATGGTAGTAGTAGTAGTAGAGTAGTGTAGTTGTATAGCAGCACATTAGTGTAGTAGTAGTATTGTTGTAGTAGTATAGTGGAAGTAAATTAGTTGTGTATTGTAGTAGTATAGTTAGTGTGGTATAGTAAGGTAGTAGTGTAGTAGTCCTCCAGCATATTAGATATAGTAGTAGTGGGTAGTAGCAGTAGTAGTGTAGTAGTCCTCCAGCATATTAGTATAGTAGTAGTGGTATAAGTAGCAGTAGTAGTGTAGTAGTCTCCAGCATATTAGCTTTATTTAGTCAGTAGGTGGTATAGTAGCAGTAGGTAGTGTAGGTAGGTTTCCTCCAGCATATTAGTTATGTAGTCTAGTGTTAGGTACGCAGATAGTAGTGTATGTAGTCTCTCCTGCATTTAGTATAGTAGTAGTGGTATAGTAGCAAGTAGTAGTGTAGTAGTCTCCCAGATATTAGTATAGTAGTAGTGGGTATTACGTAAGAGTAGTATGCGTAGTATCTTTCACAGCTATTAGTATAGTGTAGTGGTATAGTAGCAGTAGTAGTGTAGTTAGTCCCCAGGCATATTAGTATAGTACGGTAGTAGGGTTATAGTAGTAGTAGTAGTTAGTAGTTAGATATTAGTATAGTAGTAGTAGTAGTGCAGTGAGTGTGTAGTCCAGCTTAATTAGTAAGTAGTATGTAGTAGAAGTAAGGAGGAGTAGATATTATTATTTAGTAGTTTGTAGTTTTAGTAGTCGTAGTAGTAGTAGTAGTAGTGTAGAGATCAGAGAGTTAGTAGTTTGTAGTTAGTAGTAGTAGTAGTAGTAGTAGTAGGAGGAGGGAGTAGATCATTATTATTAGTAGTAGTAGTTTAGTATTTAGTAGTAGTGTAGTAGTATAGTAGTAGTAGTAGTAGTAGTAGTAGAGGAGGAGATCATTATTATTAGTAGTAGTTATTTAGGTGAGTTTAGTAGTAGTAGTAGTACTAGTATTGTGTAGTAGTCAGTAGCTGGATTAGAGGCCGTAGTGAGGAGTATTGTGTAGTATTCATTATTAGTAGTAGTAGTTTAATTATGTTAGTAGGTTAGAGTAGGTAGTACTGTAGTAGTAGTAGTAGTAGTAGTATGTAGTAGTAGGTCAGTCAGTAGTAGTAGTAGAGTAGAGATAGTTTAGTTGTAGTAGTTTAAATAATAATTTGTAGTAGTAGTAGTATAACAGTAGTAGTATTAGTGTGTAGTGGTTTAAGAGATGTAGTAGTGGTGTTGTAGAGTAATTGTGTGTTATACGTTTAATAACAAAAAAAGGTAAGTAAGTAAAGTATAATACGCATACTAGTATATAGTCGTATAGAATACTGCGATATTATTAGTATAGTAGTAGTTGTTATATTATATAGTAATATTAGTAGTATACTAGTAGTATAGCGGTAGTAGTAGTGGTATTCAAGTAGTCGAGTTAGTGAGTGTGGTAGTAGTAAGTAGTATAGTAGTTAGTGGTGTAGTAGAAGTAATTGGTAGTAGTAGTATAAGTAGTAGTTAAATAGTGGTAGTAGTGGTATTCAGAGGCAGTAGTAGTGGTGGTCGTAGGAGTATTGGTGTAGTGTCGTATACAGTAGAGTAGTATATAGCGTACTAGTATATGAGTGGTATAGAGTATGTCGTATTACTTATTATTAGCTGTAGTGTTGTTATTCATATTAGTAATATTAATAGTATACTAGTAGTATATATGCAGTAGTTAGTAATTGGTATTAGTAGTAGTAGTAGTAGTAGTAGCTAGTAGTAGTAGCCTGGATGTAGTAAGAAGTCTTGTGTAGTACGTGTATAAACGTAGTAGTAGTAACGAGTACTAGTATAAAGTACGTAGTGTATGGTTGGTAGTATAGCAGTATGTATAGTAGTAGTATTGTAGTGATAGTATTATGGTATTAGTAGTCACTTCCTCCCCATACGTATTATTATAGTACAGTTACTCTGTACTGTGAGGAGATTGTACCAGCAGCGGTCCCAGGTCCGTGGATAGAATGGTGTTCCCCAGCAGCAGGATTGAAGAACTGACCGAGCGAATGATCTCCACCTCAACACCCTTCATCACTGCTCTTCATCCTCACCTGGAGAGGGGGGGGTAATGTGTGTTGTGTTGTGGTTGTGTGTTGTTGTGTTGTGTGGTGGTTGTGTGTGTGTGTGTGTGTGGTGTGTTGTGTGTGTGTGTGTGTGTGGTGTGTGTGTGTGTAAGGTGTGTGTGTGTCGTGTGTGGGTTGATTCCGTTTCCCATAGTTATGAGTCCTCTCCTGTAGTAGACTGTAACACTTGCTTACACCGCGCTACCGACCCCACAGCCTCATTCTCCACAAAGCACCCTGAATGACCCCCTCGTCTCCTCCACACTGCCTGAAATACGTAGGGAGAGAGAAAGAGTGGAGGTGGTGGGGGAGAGAGATGAAATGATCAAATATACAGACAACAAATTCAATTGGCTTACTTCTAAATTATTAACATCATCCTTAACTCTGGCATCTTCCCAATATTTGGAACCAAGGATAATCACCCCATCCACATTTTGACCCAATAGACTATTGGATACATACTACAACCTTTGGGAAAATCTGCTGCATTATCATAAAGCAGCGTTGTACATTCTCCAGTGAAAACATTATGAGGCAAATGTCAAATGGCTTTTTACCAAATTACAGTATCGAGGCCACGTGTTCACTCTCCACACCCTTTTCTAACATCAACCAAATAAAGGGCTAGTCTCTCTCATGATTTGTGATTTCAAAAAGGTTTTGATCCCCAATTGCACGAGGGTCTACTATACAATTGATGAACGTGGTGGTGGAAAAACATATCGAATTATAAAATTCATGTACCAAACACAAGTGTCTCAGATTAAAAATTGGCAAAACACAATCATTTCTTTTCACGGGCTGTGGGTGAGCGGGCGTGGGGGTGGAGACGGGCGTGGGTGAGCAGGGCGTGGGGTTGAAGACAGGGCTGTGGGGGGGAGAAGGGGGTGGTGGT
>NW_019946935.1:0-10119 GCF_002910315.2 Salvelinus sp. IW2-2015 | reverse complement strand
TTCGTTAAAGTTCTGAAGAAGTTGAACAGAAACAACACATACTATTAGACTCTGTCTCTGTGTCTGTCTGTCTGTGTGTCTGGGTGTCTGTCTGTGTATCTGTCTGTCTGTGTACCTTTGTTGCATCGGCACAGCTGGGTTTACTTCCAGGAGTTTCCAAAGTGGGTGGAGGTCGACCTCTAGCTGGTTGTCTGCTTAGAGGCGTTGTGTTCACCGTTTCCATCATAGTTGCCACACAGACCACACACACACGCTCCTACACACACACACACACACACACACACACACACACACACACACACACAGAAATAATAACACCAGAATCATGGAGACAGTTTATGAAGTGCAGTATAATAGCAGTATAATCGTATGTATGGTATGGTAGAATAGTAGCAGTGTAGTAGTATAATAGGCATCATTAGTGGAGTAGTAGTATAGTAGTAGTATATTTGTGTAATATGTAGTAACATATTAGTATAGCAGTAGTCATATTTGTGTCATAGTAGTATAGCAGTAGTATACTGTTGCAGTAGTTGTATAGCAGTAGTATCATATTTGTGTGGTGGTAGTATAGTGCAGTATAGTAGTAAATTAGTGTCGGGTGGTATAGCAGTTAGTAGTAAACATAAGTATGTGTAGTAGTTATATAGAGTAGTGTATTGCTATCAGCAGCACATTAGTGTAGTATAGTATTGTCTGTAGTAGTATAGTGCGCAAGTAAATTAGTTGTGTATTGCATAAGTAGTTAGTATAGTTATAGTAAGCGTAGTAGTGTAGTAGTCCTCCCAGCAATATTCAGATAAGTATAGTGAGTAGATACAGTCATATAGTGTCATAGTTCCTCCAGCATATTAGTTAGTAGTAGTGCTATAGAGCGAGCGAGTAGTGTAGTAACTCTCTCTCTTTGGGGGTGTCTGTCTGTCTGTCTGTCTGTCTGTCTGTCTGTCTGTCTGTCTGTCTGTCTGTCTGTCTGTCTGTCTGTCTGTCTGTCTGTCTGTCTGTCTCTTTGTGTGTGTGTGTGTGTAGCTACCCCCTCCCTGCAGTGATAACATAGTGAGATTGGTGACTGTGGAACAGTCCTGTCGTGTTCTAACCAGTGCCCTCTTCAGAGCCTGCAACAGTCTGGTGAGTCACAAACACACTACATAACACTCTTAGAACCTGTAATGAACACTACATAACACTATTACACTCTATATCACCTGTATAACACTCACTATACAACGTTCTTATAACCAGTAATAAACAATACATAACACGCTTATAACCAGTAGTAAACACAATATAACACTTTTATAACCAGTAAGAAACACTACAACTCTTATAACCTGTAATAAACACTATATAACACTTTTATAAACTGTAATAAACACCACATAATGCTCTTTTAACCTGTAATAAACATTACATAACACTTATGAACTGTAATAAACACTACATGACACTCATAACCTGTAATAAACACTACACAACACTCTTATAGCCTGTAATAAACACTACATAACACTCTTATAGCCTGTAATAAACACTACATAACACTCTTATAGCCTGTAATAAACACTACATAACACTCATAGCCTGTAATAAACACTACATAACACTCGTATAGCCTGTAATAAACACTAAATAGCACTCATAACCTGTAATAAACACTACATAACACTCATAGCCTGTTATAAACACTACATAACACTCATAGCCTGTAATAAACACTACATAAAACTCATAACCTGTAAAAACACTACATGACACTCATAGCCTGTAATAAACACTACATAACACTAGTTTAGCCTGTAACAAACACTACATACCACTCATAGCCTGTAACAAACACTACATACCACTCATAACCTGTAATAAACACTACAACACTCGTATAGCCTGTAATAAACACTACATAACATATAGCCTGTAATAAACACTACATAACACTCATAACCTGTAATAAACACTACACAACACTTTTGTAAACTGTAATCAACACTACAACACTCGTATAACCTGTAATAAACTGTACATAACACTCTTACAACCTGTAATAACCACTATATATTACACTTTGTGCACGTGTGTGTGTGTGTGTGTGTGTGTGTGTGTGTGTTGGGTGTATGTTGACATGTGTGGTGATTGTTTGTGTGGTGTGTGTGCTGTGCGGCGGCGTGTAGGTGGACCCAAGCCCTATGTTGAGAGTGTGTGGAGGCGGCGTGCTCCTGTCCGTCGTCGGAGACTGTGCGTGTTTCTGTGATATCATCGCTGCATACTCCCAGGTCTGCTCCGAGATGGCGTGGCTGTCAGCTGGAGGTCTAATGAGCTGTGCCGTAAGTCACAGGCCACACCCACACAGCATGATACCATAGTTACTCACTGAAAACTGGCGGAATCATGGCCGTGTCCGAAATCTGGCTTGCCAACAACCTACTTAAAATGCATGCTACATACTATTCAGACTTACTGGGCTGCAGTGAGCAACACATATCAACGTACTAGGCTCATACTACTGAGAATGTATCATCTAATTCTCAACTGGGTTGATTCCCACAATTCATTCACCCTACAGTGATTATCAGCTTCAAACAGAAGTGGGCTCACAAAACGGTATCTTCCTACATTGAGTATTTAGCAGACACTCTTATCCAGACAATTTAGTGTTATTTGCCTCACTCAAGGGCACAACAACATCATTTTTCTTCTAGTCAGCTCTGGGAATTTGAACCTGAATTCTATTAGATAACATCCCAAATTATCTATGAGCATTTAAAACTTACTAGATAAAACATACCACATTTAAAACATACTAAATTTAAAACAACTACATTTAAAACATACTATATTTAAAACACACTACATAAAACATACCACATTTAAAACATACTACAATAAAACATACTAAATTTAAAACATACTACATTTTAAAACATACTATATTTAAAACACACTACATAAAACATACCACATTTAAAACATACTACAATTAAAACATACTACATTTAAAACATACTACATTTAAAACATACTATATTTAAAACACACTACATAAAACATACCACATTTAAAACATACTACAATTAAAACATACTACATTTAAAGCATATTACATTTAAAGCATGCTACATGTAAAACATACTAAATTTAAAAACATACTACATTTAAAACATACTATATTTAAAACACACTACATAAAACATACCACATTTAAAACGTACTACAATTAAAACATACTACATTTAAAGCATACTACATTTAAAGCATATTACATTTAAAGCATGCTACATTTAGAGCATACTACATTTAAAGTATACTACATTTAAAGCATACTATATTTAGAGCATACTACATTTAAAGTATACTACATTTAAAGCATGCTACATTTAGAGCATACTACATTTTAAGTATACTACATTTAAAACATACTACATTTAAAGTATACTACATTTAAAGCATGCTATATTTAAAGCATACTACATCTAAAGCATACTACATTTAGAGCATACTACATTTTCTAAATGTCATATACTATAGAACTTTATTTTTTCCAAAACAACGCAGTATAGGTATCAGACGGCCACTTTCTTTAGCCTTCCGACTTCAAATAAAGTTGTTTCATGTATAGTGTGTGTGTGTGTGTGTGTGTGTGTGTGTTGTGGTGTGTGGTGTGTGGTGTGTGTGTGTGTGGTGTGTGTGTGTGTTGGTGTGTGTGTGTTGGTGTGTGTGTAGCTCTGAGCTGCGAGGAGCTGAACACTGCAGCGGAGGGTTTGGGGGAGCAATGCCAGTGGAGGTATAACACATGTGGCTCTGCTTGTCCAATCACCTGTCAGCACTCACAGCCCCTCACCTGTCCATTCACCTGTATCGAGGGCTGCCACGCTACTGCCCCCAGGTAAGACACACATACACACATACAACATACATATGAGTGAATAAAGATCATAAATGAACCAAAACGGAGAATGAATGGCTTCTATTCACCTGTATCAGGGCTGCCACTCTACCAGGTAAGACACACATATAGATGAGGGGTTATAAAGGTCATGAATTACCGAAGATAATTAATGCCTTACTATCACCCTGGTGAACATTTATTTAGTTCGTATTTTTGCGCCAACGTATCTACGGGTAAACGCGTGGTGTGGTTATTAAATATACGTATATATTTTTAATTGTTACACAAAAGCCTCTTTTTTTTGTTACTTACAAAAAAAAAGGTATTAAAAAAACGGACAAGTCCATCTAATCCATTCAGCCACAGTCTAGACCTGGATAACCAGGGTCGTTTTCTAATCCATTCAGTCACAGTCTAGACCTGGATAACCAGGTCTTGTTTCTAATCCATCAGTCACAGTCTAGACCTGGATAACCAGGGTCTGTTTTTCTAATCCATTCAGTCACAGTCTAGACCTGGATAACCAGGGTCTTGTTTCTAATCCATTCAGTCACAGTCTAGACCTGGATCACCAGGGTCTTTTTCTAATCCATTCAGCCACAGTCTAGACCTGGATAACCAGGGTCTTGTTCTAATCCATCAGTCACAGTCTAGACTGGATCACCAGGTCTTGTTTCTAATCCATTCAGTCACAGTCAGACCTGATCACCAGGGTCTTGTTTCTAATCCATTCAGCCACAGTCTAGACCTGGATCACCAGGGTCTTGTTTCTAATCCATTCAGTCACAGTCTAGACCTGGATCACCAGGGTCTTGTTTCTAATCCATTCAGTCACAGTCTAGACCTGGATCACCAGGGTCTTGTTTCTAATCCATTCAGCCACAGTCTAGACCTGGATCACAGGGTCTTGTTTCTAATCCATTCAGTCACAGTCTAGACCTGGATAACCAGGGTCTTGTTTCTAATCCATTCAGTCACAGTCTAGACCTGGATCACCAGGGTCTTGTTTCTAATCCATTCAGCACAGTCGAGCCTGGATCACCAGGGTCTTGTTTCTAATCCATTCAGTCACAGTCTAGACCTGGATCACCAGGGTCTTGTTTCTAATCCATTCAGTCACAGTCTAGACCTGGATAACCAGGGTCTTGTTTCAATCCATCAGTCACAGTCTAGACCTGGATCACCAGGGTCTTGTTTCTAATCCATTCACCACAGTCTAGACCTGGATCACCAGGGTCTTGTTTCTAATCCATTCAGTCACAGTCTAGACCTGGATAACCAGGGTCTTGTTTCTAATCCATTCAGTCACAGTCTAGACCTGGACACCAGGGTCTTGTTTCTAATCCATTCAGTCACAGTCTAGACCTGGATCACCAGGGTCTTGTTTCTAATCCATTCAGCACAGTCTAGACCTGGATCACCAGGGTCTTGTTTCTAATCCATTCAGTCACAGTCTAGACCTGGATAACCAGGGCCTTGTTTCTAATCCATTCAGTCACAGTCTAGACCTGGTAACCAGGGTCTTGTTTCTAATCCATTCAGTCCACAGTCTAGACCTGGATAACCAGGGTTTGTTTCTAATCAATTCAGTCACAGACTAGACCTGGATAACCAGCGCTTGTTTCTAATCCATTCAGTCACAGTCTAGACCTGGATCACCAGGTCTTGTTTCTAATCCATTCAGTCACAGTCTAGACCTGGATAACCAGGGTCTTGTTCTAATCCATTCAGCCACAGTCTAGACCTGGATAACCAGGTCTTGTTTCTATCCATTCAGCCTAGTCTAGACCTGGATAACCAGGGTCTTGTTTCTAATCCATTCAGTCACTGTCTAGACCTGGATAACCAGGGTCTTGTTTCTAATCCATTCAGTCACAGTCTAGACCTGGATGACCAGGGTCTTGATTCCCAGTTACAATTTAACTTTTTTTTGTTTGTTTGTTTAACCTTTATTTAACCTTTATTTAACTAGGCTATTAATTTAAGAACAAATTTGTATTTACTATGACGGCCTACTCCTGCCAAATCCGGACGGTGTTGGGCCAATTGTGCGCCGTGCTATGGGATTCCCATTCACGCCCGGATGTGATGCAGGAACTTAAGCATTACAATGATCATACCATTTGCATTGTTATTTACCAGCCAATGTTTCCCAAACAAGTACGTAGAGGGAACATTGGGTGTGCATAGTTAGACCATTTGTACATGATCGAAAGAAAAGCCTCGCTTCTCTCGGATCAGCTTTCTCCATTCAAATCTGACGTTAGGACATTTGAGGCGTCTGTTTCTCAAACTAGACACTCTAATGTACTTGTCTTCTTGCTCAGTTGTGCACCGGGGCCTCCCACTCCTCTTTCTATTCTGGTTAGAGCCAGTTTGCACTGTTCTGTGAAGGGAGTAGTACACAGCGTTGTGCCAGATCTTCAGTTTCTTGGCAATTTCATGCGTGGAATAGCTTTAATTTCTCAGAACAAGAATGGACTGACGAGTTTCAGAAGGAAGTGCTTTGTTTCTGGCAATTTCGAGCCTGTAATTGAACACACAAATTTTGATGCTCCAAATACTCAACTTGTCTAAAGAAGGCCAGTTTTATTGCTTCTTTAAATCAGCACAACAGTTTTCTGCAAAAGGGTTTTATTAATGATCAATTAGCCTTTTAAAATGATAAACTTGGATTAGCTAACACATTGTTTCCATTGTAACACAGGAGTGATGGTTGATGATAATGCGCCTCTGTATGCCTATGTACTTGTCACGTTCTGACCTTAGTTCTTTTGTTATTTCTTTGTTTTAGTATGGTCAGGGCGTGAGTTGGKTGGGTTAACTATGTTCGTTTTTCTATGTTGGTTTTTTCGTTTGGCCTGGTATGATTCTCAATCAGAGGCAGGTGTCGTTAGTTGTCTCTGATTGAGAATCATACTTAGGTAGCCTTTTTCCACCTGGGTTTCGTGGGTGGTTGTTTTCCGTGTCAGTGTTTGTTCCACACGGAACTGTTTCGGTTTTTATTTCACGTATCGTTTTTTGTTTTGTTTCTGTGTTCGTTTGTTTCATTAAAATATATTATGGACACATACCATGCTGCGCATTGGTCCGACATTTCTTACTCCTCGTCAGAGGAGGACGAAGAAAACCGTTACAGTACTGTAGATGTTCCATTACAAATCAGCGGTTTCCAGCTACAATAGTCATTTACAACATTAACAATGTCTACACTGTATTTCTGATCAATTTGATGTCATTTTAATGGACCAAAAATGTGCTTTTCTTTCAAAAACAAGGACGTACAGTAGAAGTCGGACATTTACTTACACCTTAGCCAAAGTAATTTAAACAATTCCTGACATTTAATCCCAGTAAAAATTCCCTGTTTTAGGTCAGTTAGATTCCCCACTTTCTTTTAAACATGTGAAATGTCAGAACAATAGTTGAGAGAATGATTTATTTCAGCTTTTATTTCTTTCATCACATTCTCAGTGGGTCAGAAGTTTACCTACACTCAATTAGTATTTGGTAGCATTGCCTTTAAATTGTTTAACTTGGGTCAAAACATTCGGGTAGCCTTCCACAAGCTTCCCACAATAAGTTGGGTGAATTTTGGCCYATTCCTCCTGACAGAGCTGGTGTAACTGAGTCAGGTTTGTAGGCCTCCTTGCTCGCACATGCTTTTCAGTTCTGCCCACAAATTTTCCATTGGATTGAGGTCACTTTGTTGTCCTTAAGCCATTTTGCCACAACTTTGAAAGTTTGCTTGGGGTCATTGTCCATTTAGAAGACCCATTTGCAACCAAGCTTTAACAATTCCTCACTGAAGTGTTAGATTTTGCTTCAATATATCCACATAATTTTCAGCCTTCAATGCCATCTATTTTGTGAAGTGCACCAGTCACTCCTGCAGCAAAGCACCCCCACAAACATGATTGCTGTGAATGTTGCTCGTGAACTGGTGAATGTGCTCGTTGAACTGTGAAGTGTGCTCGTGAACAGGTGAATGTGCTCTGAACTGGTAATGTGCTCGTGAACTGGTGAATGTGCTCGTGAAACTGGTAATGTGCTCGTGAACAGGTGAATTGCTCGTGAAACAGGTGAATGTGCTCGTGAACAGGTGAATGTGCTTGTGAACTGGTGAATGTGCTCGTGAACTGAATGTTGCTCGTGAACTGTGAATGTGCTTCGTGAACAGGTGATGTGCTCGTGAACTGGTGAATGTGCTTGTAAACTGATGAATGTGCTTGTGAACGCCAAGAACAACTCGTGTCTCCATTGACAGTCCATGTTAATTGAAGACGGCTTCTTAGGCGCTCAGTAGCTAGGTTCATTTAGTCCCATGTCACCCTTTTGATTCTAATTGGAACTTCTTGCTTTGTCTCTCAGCTCGTTCACAGCCATGTGGAAGCATGTGGAAGCTACCTGTGTTGTTGATATTCTAGTCCTAGATACAAACACACTACACGCATGCATACACACACACACACCACACAGTGAAGGCAGCAGTAAACCCCTCCGCCTCTGCCTTGTAGTCAGAGTATTGGATGAGGTTTCCATGCAGTTGTTGAACCCGCCCAATTGCCACATATGTTACCATGACGGAGAGAGGATCTCCCATGGTAACAAGGTCATCCTGAACCATGACGACCCCCAGCATTGTCAGATATAGTTAACACACACACATAGACCACATACATTTGATATGTCTGGAACAATGTCTGGAACTATTAATCTAATTGTGTTGTGTGTGTGTGCTGTGGGTGTGTTGTGTGTGTGTGTGGTGTGTGTGTGGTGTGTGTGTGTGTGTGTGTGGTGGTGTGTGTTGTGTGTTGTGTTGGTGTGGTGTGGTGTGTTGGTGTTCCAGCCACTGTGAGAACAACACTCTGAGCTGTGAGGTTTGTGCTCTCTGGACACCGTAGCTTCGTACACTACCCCTGCTGCGTCGACCACACCACCGCCCAGCCTGTCTCCACAGTGATGCCGAGGCTCATGTGACCGGCATGACCTGCCTGCCAGTAGATGGCTCGGCAGCCGCTCAGCGAGGAGACTTCCTGTCCGTCAAACAGTTCATTTCTATCATGGGAACAGGTTCAGGATGGCTCCGCCCACACCAGGGCTACGGTACTGCTGTATCACGCTGGAGTCAAGACCTACGCATGGCAGCGTACACACACACACGACTACACACACACACACAACACCACCACACACAACACACACACACACACACACACACACAGCACACACACACAACACACACACACACACCACACACACACACACACGGTCCTGCTGTATTCACTCTGGAGTTAAGATAGAGCTCTTTCAAGGTCAGGGTAGGATCCGGGTCGAGTCTAAACTCTCTTTATGTAGTGTTATGTGTCTCTCTATGTATTTGTGGTGTCTCTCGTTATGTAGTGTGTGGTGCTCTCTTTATCGGTAGTGTTGTGGGTGTCTCTCTAAATGTAGTGTTTGTGGTCTCTCTATGTATTGTTGTGTGCTTTCTCTTTATGTAGGTTTTGTGTCTTCTCGTTATGTTATTTGTGTGTCTCTTTATTGTAGTGTCGTTGGTCTCTCTTTATGTAGTGTTAATGACAGGTCTAGTCAGAGTTGGTAATGAACAGGGTCTAGTCAGAGTTGGTTAATGACAGGGTCTAGTCAGGAGTTGGTTAATGACAGGGTCTAGTCAGAGTTGTTAATGAACAGGGTCTAGTTCAGAGTTGCTTAATGACAGGGTCTATCAGAGTTGTTAATGACAGGTCTAGTCAGATTGGTTAATACAGGGTCTTATCAGAGTTGGTTAATAACAGGTCTAGTCAGAGTTGGTTAATACAGGGTCTTGTCAGAGTTGTTAATGACAGGGTCTAGTCAGAGTTGGTTAATGACAGGGTCTTATCAGAGTTGTTAATGACAGGGTCTAGTCAGAGTTGTTAATGACATCTAGCAGAGTGGTTAATGACAGGTCTAGCAGAGTGGTTAATGACAGCGGTCTAGTCAGAGTTGGTTAATGACAGGTCTAGTCAGAGTTGGTTAATGACAGGTCTAGTCAGATTGTTAATGACAGGTCTAGTCCAGAGTGGTTAATACAGTCTAGTCAGAGTTGGTTAATGACAGGGTCTATCAGAGTGGTTAATGACAGTCTAAGTCAGAGTGGTTAATGACAGTCTAGTCAGATTGGTTAATGACAGGGTCTTATCTGAGTTGGTTAATGACAGTCTAGTCAGAGTTGGTTAATTGACAGGTCTAGTCAGAGT
>NW_019946934.1:24428-26384 GCF_002910315.2 Salvelinus sp. IW2-2015 | reverse complement strand
CTTTCTCAATGGCAAGGCTATGCTCACTGAGTCTGTACATAGTCAAAGCTTTCCTTAAGTTTGGGTCAGTCACAGTGGTCAGGTATTCTGCCACTGTGTACTCTCTATTTAGGGCCAAATAGCATTTTAGTTTGCTCTGTTTTTTGTTAATTCTTTCCAATGTGTCAAGTAATTATCTTTTTGTTTTCTCATAATTTGGTTGGGTCTAATTGTGTTGCTGTCCTGGGGCTCCGTGGGGTTTGTTTGTGTTTGTGAACAGAGCCCCAGGACCAGCTTGCTTAGGGGACTCTTCTCCAGGTTCATCTCTCTGTAGGTGATGCCTTTGTTATGGAAGGTTTGGGAATCACTTCCTTTTAGGTGGTTGTAGAATTTAACAGCTTTTTTCTGGATTTTGATAATTAGCGTGTATCGGCCTAATTCTGCATGCAATATTTGGTGTTCAACGTTGTACACGGAGGATATTTTTTCAGAATTCTGCATGCAGAGTCTCAATTTGATGTTTGTCCCATTTTGTGAATTCTTGGTTGGTGAGCGGAACCCAGACCTCACAACCATAAAAGGGCAATGGGTTCTATAACTGATTCAAGTATTTTTAGCCAGATCCTAATTGGTATGTCAAATTTGATGTTTCTTTTGATGGCATAGAATGCCCTTCTTGCCTTGTCTCTCAGATCATTCACAGCTTTGTGGAAGTTACCTGTGGCGAAGATATGTATAGTTTTTTGTGTGCTCTTGGGCAACGGTGTCTAGATGGAATTTGTATTTGTGGTCCTGGCGACTGGACCTTTTTGGAACACCATTATTTTGGTCTTACTGCGATTTACGTCAAGGCCCAGGTCTGGCAGAATCTGTGCAGAAGATCTAGGTGCTGCTGTAGGCCCTCTTTGATTGATGAGAGAAGCACCAGATCATCAGCAAACAGTAGACATTTGACTTCAGATTCTAGTAGGGTGAGGCCGGGTGCTGCAGACTTTTCTAGTGCCCTTGCCAATTCCTTGATACATATGTTGAATAGGGTGGGGCTTCAGCTGCATCCCTGTCTCACCCCACGGCCCAGTGGGAAGAAATGTGTGTCTTTTGCCTATTTTAACCGCACACTTGTTGTTTGTGTACATGGATTTTATAATGTCGTATGTCTTTCCCCCAACACCACTTTCCATCAATTTGTATAGCAGACCCTCATYCCAAATTGAGTCAAAGGCTTATTTGAAATCAACAAAGCATGAGAAGACTTTGCCTTTGTTTTGGTTTGTTTGTTTGTCAATTGGGGTGTGCAGGGTGAATACGTGGTCTGTCGTATGATAATTTGTTAAAAAGCCAATTTGACATTTGCTCAGTACATTGTTTTCACTGAGGAAATGTACGAGTCTGCTGTTAATGATAATGCAGAGGATTTTCCCAAGGTTGCTGTTGACGCATATCCCACGGTAGTTATTGGGTCAATTATCTCAATTTTGTATTGGGGTGCATTAGTTTCCTTGGTTCAACTATCTTGGAGTAAGTCCAGAGCTGAGGATCATGTAAGATTTAAGAATACCAATAGAATTTGTGTCTGTAGATTATAATTTCACTTAGGAAACCATCAACTCACACGGCTTTTTTGGATTGAGGTTTTAGTGTGTCCCTGTAGTTCTCTCATGTCTCCTCTCTCTCACTCTGCCTCTCGAGTTTTAGCTCATGCGGGAATGGCTTGGAGTGTGTCTTAGAGTTAGATCGCCTGTGTTTTCTGCTTTGTTTCCTGTCCTTTTGGTTCATTTTTCTTATATTTCAGTTTTTCCAGTAGCTATAATGATATTTGTCATATCTTGTTGAAGGCCCCAGTTTTGGAGGGTGGCGCCCACATGGGAGGCCGTCCCTGTCAACTTCTACCGGCTTATGGTGTTTACTAAGCTACAGTCACAGTGAGGAGTTTCTATCACCGTAGGAGAGAAGCTAAGCTATGAACTTTATGCTTAT